>NC_138770.1:588316949-588321949 GCF_965119305.1 Pelophylax lessonae
TCATCAACTGAAACAGAAACATGTGTAGGAGGCTTAATGCAGTCAGGGGCAGCCAAACTCTGCTACTAAAGTGATGTGGAAGACATGTCATAGGTCATACACCAAGACTGAGCACAGCAACAAGATACAAGGTAGTTTTACCACGTCAGCAACGTCTCTCCCACGCAAACATTTCAAAGCAGACTAGGGTTTCAAGATGTGCTGTTCAAACTCTTTTGAAGAATTACAAAGAAACAGGCAACTTTGAGAACTGTAGACTTAGTGGTCAGCCAAGGAAACTTAATGCAGCAGATGAAAGACATCATGCTTACTTCCCTTCCACATCAGTAGATGTCCAGCAGTGCCATTTGGAGAGAACTGGCAGAAACTGGGTGCTCAACCTGTGGCCCTCCAGCTGTTGTGGAACTATATGTTCCATGAGGCATTGCAAGGCACTGACAGTTACAAGCATGCCTCCCAAAGGCAGAGGCATGATGGGACTTTGAGCACCCACGGTCTACATGAAAGAATTTGGGCCAAAAAGCCATGCCTCTTACTTGGAAACAAGGCTATGCACTCAACTATGCACAAAATCATAGGATCTGACTGCAGAAAAAAGGCAGCAGGTGCTCTGGACTGAGGCAGTTTGTTCACTGAAGTGTTGGAGAGCAGTACAATAATGAATGTTAGCAGGCAACAGTGAACCCTGGTAGAGGTTCCTTGCAAGTTTAGTACTACATTTCTGCAAATGGAGTTGAAGATTTGGTCAGGATCAATGATGTCCTCAAAGCTGAGAAATACAGGCAGATATTTATCCATCATGCCCTTCCATCGGGATGGCATGTAATTGTCCCCAAATGTCAGTAGGACAATGACCCTAAACCTACAGCCAATGCCATCAAGAGCTATATTTAGTGTAAAGAAGAGCAAGGACTCCTGAAAGTGAGGGTTTGGCTCCAACAGAGCCCTGATCATTAAGTCTGTCTGGGATTACATGAAGAGACAGGAGGATGCGCGGCAGCCTACATTCACAGAAAATCTGTGGTTAGTTCTCCAAGGTGTTTTGAACAACCTACCTGCTGAGTTTCTTCAAAAACTGTGTGCAAGTGTACCTAGAAGAATTGATGCTGTTTTGAAGGCAAAGAGTGGTCACATAAAATATAGATTTGATTTGGATTTCTGTTCTGTTGATTTACTTTCCATTGTGTTATTTGATAAAAATAAACTATTAACACTTCTATTTCTGAGAGCATTCCTTATTTACACCATTTTTTTGCACGCCTGCCCAAAATTTTTGCATATTAGTGTAATTTTTCTCTTACAAGAAATAATATTCAGAAACTGGGTATTTCAGGTATCTATTCAGTGTTTTTTTTTTTTTTTTTGTACTGCAACATCGCAGAGATACTATTATAGGGGGAAAGTTACAGTGAGACTGACTAATTGAACATAGGTGTTATGTGAATAAAGAATGCCAGCTGGCACAGGGGTGAAAATATACTTGTTTGCTCTAGCTACAGGCATCATTGTAGTACAATATACTGTTGTAAGTTCCCAAACTGTGAGCAGTGTTAAAAGGTGAAGAGGCTGCAGGGAATGAGTGTGAGGAGCCAAAAACAGACTGAACTGCAAGGTACTCTGCCCTTTGCTAACATGTCAAAAGGCTCTCATCTACTGTAGAAGTGAGAAAACGTCTATGATGTCTGGGGATTCTCTGTCAGTGGAGCTCAACCCAGGGGTCACAGAGAAATAATGAGTCCTCCCACAGCACCTGCACAACTGTTGAGGAAAGAAAAGGAGAAAGGTTTGCATGCATGCATATTTTTTTCTAAAACATGAAGCAGAGAGTGGAAAATTATGTTAGGCTTTCATTTGCTGTAAATTAAGAAAATACAGAAAAAAAGCACAGAAAATATTGTGCAACTGGTTTTTAAAATCTTTTAAAAGTAGAGAATATAGACTATTATTTGCATGTGACTGTTTAGTTTGCTCAGAGACTTTCAAAGCCTGACTAAATAGATCTTTGACGAAGATTAAAATAAAACTGTAAAAAAAAAAAATCTAGGGTGCGTATCTCATATAGTTAAAGTAAATCGGCCGCACGTAGCAGAGCAGTATTATGTAATGCGGAAAAAAAAAAAAAAAAACGTCTGCCTTCTAACAGGTATCAATGACAGACACCTCATGTAATCCCATTGTTGATTTAATTAATAAATTCAGTAAAATAAACATATGTTTTGATTTTTGTGCCGTATTTTTTTTTCTTACTCATAAACCATGGCCCTGATTTAAAAAAAAATGTAATTATTCCACAACTAAAAAAAAAAAAATGATTTTGTAAATTGTTTGATATCTCAAATTATGTTCTAAGTAGATAAAGACAAGTTACGATTCTACGAATATTGCATAAAGTTTTTTTTTTTACTTTTTCCATATATAACATAATATGTATCATAGCTAAAAAAAAAAAAAGAGCACAGTTCAATTCAGACTAATTAAAAAAGGTTGCACACTATAATATCTGTCATATACTATATTCTAATGCTGAGAATCATGTAAGCCTTAATAAATGACTTTCAGTGTAATAATAAAAATGCTGTGTATATATATTTTCCTGTTCTATAACTTATGACTTCCCCTGTAGTCTGAATTACATTTTTCTACATCTGTTTTCAAGGTGCAGGTCACCAAAATAATAAAAAAACAAATTAGGTTTTTCTCTATTTAACTGTTAGAAAATCAGAATTCTAAGAAATGTAAACAAACCTTTTAAAAATTGCTGCTATATAAGACATTTAATGCATTTTAACATAGAAATGCATGATTACAAGAATGCAAATTAATATACATGGTCATCTGAAGTTTTCACAAAGGTGGAATGAAGACCAAAGAATTTTATTACAGAAAGTGATGACTTTAAAAATATTAGGTTTTGTATCATTAGCACATATACATGCACATGTGACACGTGTGTTTAGCACACTATACTCTGTGCTTGTTTTTTGTTTTTCGCCTTCATTAACATACACTCATTTACATGATATCCTTTGGTTTATTATTATCTTCCAAATAAAATACTTTGAAATTGAAACCTTTTATGGCATAATACATCTGAGTTCATATGAAGGAACGTCCTGTAATAAGTATGATGCCTTGCATAAATGCTCTCAGATAATATTTAATATTTGCATATTGTATGCAAATAGTGAACACTAAACAGTTTTTTAATAACAATTCAGTACAAAATGAAAAAAATATATATTGTGCTTTAATATCTTCTTTTCTGGCACAATCTTAGAAAACCAATATTTCTTACATCTTCTGATATTTTATTGCACATTTGGCAGTTGTTGCGGGCATAGTTAGGCATAAAAAAAAAAAAAAATTATTCCCCTGAAGAAAATAACTTATCAAATATTACTTTTAAAATAAAAAGAATATATTTCATCCAATTTTTTTTTTAAATAAATATAGATAAAATACTATACAAGTTATTTTAGAGTTACAAAAGACTCATTATATAACAGAGAGAAGAAAGTAGAGCAAGATAGAGAGAGGCGGGAGCTGATTAACCATAGAAATCATTTGCATCCTAAGGAAAGAAAAAGAGATCTAATTTACTAAAGGAGTAATTTCACCCATTTTACCCAAGATCCCCAGTAACATTTAAGAGGACTAAAAAATCAGGAGTTTCCTGTAAAGGTAAGTATTGGAAGGGAATACAATATAGTTTAAAATTGCTTCTTCAGTTAATCAGCACATAGGTGAAGAATTAACTAAAGGAGTAGAGCATGTTCACTTTCGAAGTGAATTTTCCCTTATTTTGGCCAATGAGTGAAACAAAGCGAAAATATCACGTTACAAAGAATACCAATGATGAACAAAAAAAATCTAAAAAAATAGGATTTTTTTTCCTCACGCGATTGGATGATTGACGTCAGCTCAACTTCACCTAATTCACTCTACAAAGATGATTTTCCCTTTACAAAGTGAATTTTCACTTAGCTCAGTGAATGAGAAAAAACATCACATGAGGAAAAATTGTGCTTCCCTCAACCATCTAATCATGTTTCATGTTGAACAAAGTTTTTTTTTTTTTTGTGCACGTAAATAAGTATTATTTGCAAAATACATTTTTACTTTGTTTTGGTGCATTTGCTAAGAGAAACTTCCCTTTGAAAATGAGCACGTACTGTTCCGTTAGTAAATCAGGTTCAAAGTGTCAAGGAGAACATATTTTTAGTGGCCCATGGCCAACAAGGATAAGAAGAACTTCAGGAAACTTTTAACAATTTTGGCCATCTTTTGTCAGTCTAGTCTCTAACGAATATTATTATTATTTTTCAATGTCCATAGGTCCTTAGTAATTACCAAAAATGTTAAACTTCTTTGGAATTACTTCTTTTTCCACAAAGATTCCTAACTGCTACATGATGAATATGACAGGTGAGAGAGAATGGTTTTGCTATGTTACTTGACATTCACTGGAGGATCCACAATATATTTTTCAATGTTTTGTGCCCCTATATTTGCGTAGGCTTCATTCACTGATAACTGAACAAAGATGCAGTAGGAGGTACATTGTAAGCACTAATCTACTTAGGGTTTTGTGCGTGGTGAATTCAGCTACCACACACACAGTGAGAACTCATATATATATTATAGTCACAATATTCAGTGGCTTTGAAATGATTGATAGAAATTTTTATTAAATTATAGGTTAAATAAAGCATTCCTGTACAATTTGCGATACTTTGAATTCCATATGAATCTCTATTATTTAGGATTACATCTAATCTAATCAGTAGAGTTTAGAATCCAGCACTGCTAGTCCTTGGTAATTTAAATAAAATGTGTGCATAATTGCCTTACCTCTAGCCTAGCCTTAATAGTAAACCTGACCCCATTTTTACCTGAAATGCAAAATGATCTAACCCTCATAACACTTTACCCGTCACCTAACATTTAACCTTAACATATCCCTTTATACTTAGCCCAGACCCAATATTAAATATTACTCT
>NC_138770.1:588324449-588449449 GCF_965119305.1 Pelophylax lessonae
TATATATACACACACACATAAACTAATTCCCTGTGGTACTCTGCCCTGCAGGCACATTATCTCCTTCCTTGCAGATTCAGAGTGAAGGAGAAATGCTTCCACACTTATAAGCAGAGCCGCACAGTGGGAAATCTTTCCCATCTCCCCACCAGCACACAGAGTGAAAATGCTAATGTGAACGGGGCGATTAGGATGTGCCCACACACATCCGCCACACCCTGTGCACACGCCTATGGTTGGGGTACTAATGTGCACACACTGTGGCCATGGAAAGTTTGCAAATACTATTGTGCAAACTGATACTTGTGAAAGCAAATTGGAATGATAAATATCTGTACTTACAGTGCCTTGTTTGCTCCAAGAGCATGGTGTGAAGGTGTTGGATTGCTCGTTTATTTCTATGAACCATTCACAAAATACATGGCATTCTGTGAATGGCTAACGGGGAAGGGGACATATACATAACATCTGCATGTCCGTGTATGAGAGCCACAGCTCTCATATCCACAACATGCCAGATGTATAGTGAAAGCTGTACCTTTTGGTGTGAATAAAGTTTACATTTGAAAGAAAAGAGCAGTGATCCTGGTCTTGGCATACACCACAGCAGAGGTAATTTTTTTACACAGCAGCAATTATTAAAAGCTGTTTGAAGATTGGCTTTAATATTCTTCACTTCTGTCTGGTTTGAACTGGAAGTCATTTAACATTGGAAGGTTTTGCTTGACATAACACAGTATATATGTTCCGTTTTATTATTTTAGCAGAGGGTAATTATTGAAGAATGGGCGCTTGACACATAATTACAAGCTACATATTGTATTAGTTTTAGCATAATTTCTCATTTTCCCAGTGCATTTTGTGCTCGTTCTAATCCTGGCAATGGCATAATAAAGTGTTTTAAATATTAATGGAGCTGCCTCGCAACAATTGCTGTAGACGACAAATGCTACCCGGCTTCTTTGCACTAATTGACAGGGTTGCTAAGGTGCACCGTGGAGGATATTCAAGAGGCTATATATAGACTGTGCTCTGCAAGTCTATGAGGAGGAAGAAAACAATTATCCATAGTATGACTGAATCAAATCTTAATGGAAGTTGCAATGCAATCCCTTGGAGACTGCTAGTTTGTTTTACTTTGACTGAAAATAATGAAAATAATAAAAGCTTAAATATCAAAAGCTAAAAAGATCACTATGGTTTCAACATTCTGGACATAAACTATTTTTAGTGACATCTCCATCTGACAATTAGAAAAAAAAAGTGCATGCGTGTTTTGAGATGAGACATTTGATTTGAGAAGTGTTTAATCATTTATCCCAGTTATATGTTTATGCACATTTTAGGTTGAATTTTAATTATGAGTTTATTATTATTTAAACTAATTATTGGAGGAAGAAAGCAGGGGAAAAAAAGATGTTCACAAAGTTTATTTGCATAGGAAATTAAAAGAAAATGCAAGAACTTAAAGCTATTCTTTGCTTTGCTAATTTTTACAGAAACTGCTGTCCCCTATTTAGCTTATAGACAACTCCATAGTGCAAAGTTAGGGAAGAAAACTTTGCCCCAGGGTTTCCACAAATATTCAATTATTCCCCAATTTGGTGCTGCCATTTTGCCTCTCTCATAGCATAGAGAAAGTTAAGCCAAACTGTCAATCAGTCAATCACAGCCAGTAAATTAAAGACACCTCTGTCCTTCCAGGACATTGATCTCTGCATTTGTCACCAGGGGAAGTGGTTAATGATGGAGATGAGAGCTTAAAGTGGTTGTAAACCTCAGTCATGAAATCTGAACAGAGCAAATACCGTATATCTGTAGTTTTGTCTATCGCCAAAGCTCTAAGTGTAATTTTTCACTGGTGCTTCAATTCTTTGTTATCATTTTGAATCACTACTGAGAAAATCTCCAGACACATGAGCTACAATTTGTGATGGGGAGGGAGATAAGCACACAGCTACATACAGTATCTCACAAAAGTGAGTACACCCCTCACATTTTTGTAAATATTTTATTTTATCTTTTCATATGACAACACTAAAGAAATGACACTTTGCTACAATGTAAAGTAGTGAGTGTACAGCTTGTATACCAGTGTAAATTTTCTGCCCCTCAAAATAACTCAACACACAGCCATTCATTTCCAAACGACTGGCAAAAAAAGTGAGTACACCCCTAAGTGAAAATGTCCAAATTGAGCACAAAGTGTCAACATTGTGCGGTCATCATTATTTTCCAACACTGCCTTAACCCTCTTGGGCATGGAGTTCACCAGAGCTACACAGGTTGCCACTGGAGTCCTCTTCTACTCCTCCATGACGACATTATGGAGCTGGTGAATGTTAGAGACCTTGCGCATCTCCACCTTCCGTTTGAGGATGCCCCACAGATGCTCAATAGGGTTTAGGTCTGGAGACATGATTGGCCAGTCCATCACCTTTACCCTCAGCTTCTTTAGTAAGGCAGTGGTCGACTTGAAGATGCGTTTGGGGTCGTTATCATGTTGGAATACTGCCCTGTGGCACAGTCTTCGAAAGGAGGGGATCATGCTCTGCTTCAGGTGTCATAGTACATGTTGGCATTCATGGTTGCCTCAATGAACTGTAGCTCCCCAGTACCGACAGCACTCATGCAGCCCCAGACCATGACACTCCCACCACCATGCTTGACTGTAGGCAAGACACACTTGTCTTTGTATTCCTCACCTGGTTGCTGCCACACACGCTTGACACCATCTGAACCAAATACGTTTATATTGGTCTCATCAGACCACAGGACATGGTTCCAGTAATCCATGTCCTTATTCTGCTTGTCTTCAGCAAACTGTTTGCAGGCTTTCTTGTGTATCATCTTTAGAAGAGGCTTCCTTCTGGGACGACAGCCATGCAGACCAATTTGATGCAGTGTGTGGCGTATGGTCTGAGCACTGACAGGCTGACCCCCCCTCCCCTTCAACCTCTGCAGTAATGCTGGCAGCACTCATATGTCTATTTCTCAAAGACAACCTCTGGATAAGACGCCGAACATGTGCACTCAACTTCTTTGGTCGACCATGGCGAGGCCTGTTCTGAGTAGAACCTGTCCTGTTAAACCGCTGTATATAAAAAGAAGCGGGATGCGCCTCTTGAGTGTGGTAAAAAGCACAATTTATTACAAAGCAATATAGTAACTTACATATAAGTAAGCTGGTAAGTGCATGTCTCTCCGAGGGCGGCTGCTGGAGATTGCATCCAAGTATCCAGGTGTCCAGGCGTAGGCTTAATGTCCAGGAACTGGTGGAGACTTAGCTCAATTGTTCCGGAAGTGCCGTGCAGCGATGTCGACACACTTGAAAAAGGAGAGCGCAGGTCCAGGACAGGACTCTCGCGCATGCTCTGAAACTAGTTGTGAAGCCCAGACTGCCCACACCTACCTGTGACGTCAGACGCCTCCGCTGACTCCCGGCCGCCGCACAAGTCTCCATCGCTGCACGGCACTTCCGGAACAATTGAGCTAAGTCTCCACCAGTTCCTGGACATTAAGCCTACGCCTGGACACCTGGATACTTGGATGCAATCTCCAGCAGCCGCCCTCGGAGAGCCATGCACTTACCAGCTTACTTATATGTAAGTTACTATATTGCTTTGTAATAAATTGTGCTTTTTACCACACTCAAGAGGCGCTTCCCTCTTCTTTTTATCTACTGCTCAGAGTCGACTTCACTCTTCCGGACAGCAGCCCTGAGTGCCTTGTGACCCATCCATCCATCCATCCTTGGATCCACCCCGTATCTGCTTATCCTTTATTGGATTCCAGGCCATTTATTTCCCTTTTATCCTCAGAGACTTGCACAATGGACTTATAATCCCCACCTTGTGCTAATTCTCAGTACAGCCCCCAACAACACGCTGAATATTGTCCTGGCCATTCATTCAAGACATACCACTCCTTACTGTATTGTTATTATATATTCCTCTGCATTATCTATGAGCGCCATACCACCTATATATCTCTATCGTTAAACCGCTGTATGGTCTTGGCCACTGTGCTGCAGCTCAGTTTCAGCAATCTTCTTAAAGCCTAGGCCATCTTTATGTAGAGCAACAATTCTTTTTTTCAAATACTCAGAGAGTTATTTGCCATGAGGTGCCATGTTGAACTTTCAGTGACCAGTAGGAGAGAGTGTGAGCGATAACATCAAATTTAACACACCTGCTCCCCATTCACACCTGAAACTTTGTAACACTAATGAGTCACATGACACTGGGGAGGGAAAATGGCTAATTGGGCCCAATTTAGACATGTTCACTTAGGGGTGTACTCACTTTTGTTGCCAGCGGTTTAGACATTAATGGCTGTGTGTTGAGTTATTTTGAGGGGACAGCAAAGTTGCACTGTTATACAAGTTGTACACTCACTACTTTACATTGTAGCAAAGTGTCATTTCTTCAGTGTTGTCACATGAAAAGATATAATAAAATATTTACAAAAATGTGAGGGGTATACTCACTTTTGTGAGATACTGTATGTCATGTCGCTGTGTGCTCATCTCAAGTAACAACCCCACATCATTATAAGTCTACTCTTTCTATTAGGAAGGGTATTTTTCCTCTTTCCTCTGTGATTTACTTTATACGAATACTAGGATGTGGATGTGGGATATTGTCTCTAGAACTGGTAAACTTTAATCTAACTCTACTAAGCGCAAGGCTTGTCTATTCTCTGTATCCTTCCTTCGCTCCTGTTTGCTGCATGGGGGGAGGTGTGTGCCTTTCCTCCAATTAGCCCTCACACAGTGTAACTGCAGCCACTCCACCCCCTCCTCTGGCTAACAGATACTAACAGATGGAGAGGAATTTTACAATTATTCTTCCCTTTTAAGGGGGTGTAGGTTAGAGAAGACTACGGATAAACAAGTAAAACCTTGAAGGGTTTACAACCACTTTAACTTTTGAAAAGGTCCAAAGAAAAAGTAGTAGCATGATTTAGTCTGCTCAGACTACACATTTTGTTGAAGGGTTGAGTTCTTTTGAAACATCTCAGGGAGCTCATGAAGATTATGAACAGATTATATCTGCTTGGGGAATAGTCAGATTTGCTTCAAAGTCCATTCCCAGGCAAAAACAAAGTGGAGAAATGCGGGAACTTCTTGTTTTTTACTTCTGTCTGTGGGTAATTTTCCTTGGTTTCTGTCTCTATAACATCAGGAAAACATTTTAAAATAGCAGGTGCCACAGCAAGAAAGTAATAAAAACCTGAGGTTCTAAACTTTTCCCAGCTGCCTAAAACAAAAAAAAATATTTTTGACTACCATTGACACTAAAATATATTAATAAAATATTTTTATTGTAATAGATCACCTATTTTATATATATATATATATATATATATATATATATATGTTTTTGTTTTTCATTTTCATTCTAAATTCCCATTTTTCAAACAACATACCTTGGCTCCTGTACTGATCCACCAATACAGTGAAATCTTTCTGGAACAGTTTTCCATTCTCTCGCCATTTTAACCATAGAACCAGCATCCAGTACACCATAGCCAAACAGGTGGTTGAACTCCAAACCAACACCATTCCTACGCCACTTATGAACTTCATCGTGCAGCTGGTTCCTTTTGGATGTTAGCACTGTTAAGTGTTGCAAGTCCCTCCAAGTGAGACCTGGACTATTGCAAGAAAAAATTAAATGACAATACTGAAACTTTGCATGAATATTATATTTAATGTGTACACAGCAGTATGTAAATTTAAAGTTTTATTTTTAAACAATTCTGTAGAATAGAGAATCTGACCGCAAACATCTAGAAGAGAGCCAATGAACAGAAGAATGTAGACATACCAATGTCTCCAAACTGTCAGATTCCTGGTCCCCGCTCAGTGCTGTGATTCCTCCCACAAACTTCTACTTCCCTACAGGGCACAGTAGAGATATAGGAGCCAGTGAATCAAACCACTGAGAACAGTAGGGACCAGGGATTTGACACTTCTGAAAGAGTCTTCAGGCCCTGGCTTCTCATTAGAGCAAACATTGGCAGTGTGTGTTTCGAAAGAAGTGAGCAATAACTATAAACTTTGCAGAAAGGACTTTTTTTTTCATATATAAAATGACAGAGTTGCTGTCAGATCGGGCCCAATGCATTAACTTCAGACTTGAGCTCAGCTCCAATACATGAATATCAGACCTCAGATCAGCCCCCATGCATGAACTTCAAACCTCACACTTTCTTCAGATCATGTGTGTTAGACCTCAGATCAACCCCTATACATGAACTTTAAACCTCACACTACCCATGATTTATTAATGTCATACTTCATATCAGCCCTAATACATGACTATCAGACACTGGCAAAGTGATGCCCAGAAGCATGAATTGACAATCTTCAGGAGGCCCATTGCTTAGTCAGAGCATCCACTGGATGGAGCTGCTTTGCTAGCAGAAGACACAAAGTGTCCTTATTGCAGGAAGGGCAGCAACCACTGAAAAAAACAACATGTGCCCACCTTTGCAAGTGTGTTAGAAGTTTTTATGGATACTACAAAAAACACTATATGTTGGTGGTATAATATTATGGTGGCATTTCAAGTAGCATTTAGAGCCATTTATGGCATCTCAGGCAGTGGTTAAAAGCTAGCAAAAGTTACATTTAAAGCTGACTGCTCTGAGTGTATACTGCCATGCAAAACAATATGCATGTATTCAAAATAAATGATCATATGGTGGCAGGATCATGTTCCTAGTGATTAACAGAGAGATGGTTAAGGTAAAATGTAATGGTGCTTTTTTTTTTTTTTTTTTTTTTTTGAGCAGAGGGGGTTGAACATGATGTGCAAAAACAATCAATAAATGCTTGGCATGGATGGTCAGGCTATGGTTGTCTCAATAGTGTCAGGTATCTGTCCGTGGTTCGGAAGTGATTCCAACATGCCCATATCTGTGCGTATTTGGCTGGGGCGTCTTGGGCTATGAAGATTAGTTCTTCCATCACAGCTATTTTGTCAATTTGTTTAAACCAATATTGGCAGCATTAATCAGAAGTAAAACTAGGGTTTTACGATATTGGTGTGCCGGTATGTAGGAATGGTGGAAAAGGAATTGGGCTGGGGTATGGTCCATAGGATATGTAGCAAGGTACCTCGCTCTTTGGTGTGTCTCCAGCATTTATTGGAAATGGTGGGGTTGTATTTGTTTAGAATTATTGGGGTTTGGTACCAACGGGCCAGGGTCTTGTAATTGTTTTCCTGGATTGACACATGTAGAGAGCTTTTGTGGGCAATCGTAAATATATGTTCCCATTGGTTTTATGACATTTCTAAATGCGTTTCCCTTTCCCAGTTTGTGCACACCTTTCCAGACTTGGAAGAGGTGTCTGCGAGTAGCAGATTAGAGATATTGGAGATCAAGTGTTGTTGGGGGGGGGGGGTGAATTGTGAGCATAAATGTTCAAAGGGAGTGAGTGCTTGTGAGATTAAGGAGTTGCGGTCCATGTCCCGAAGGAAATGGTGGATTTGAAAGTATGTCCAAAGAGGGAGAGGATCGTTAGTCATATTAGGCTCTAAAGCAGTACGCTCTATTAATATACCATCACGGTGTAATTGATGCACCAGTATCTCTGGGTGTTGCCAAGTATTTGCTAGGAATTGTTTGGACATACCGGGAAGGAAGGCCGGTTTAATTTTACAGGTGTAAGGGGTCCGGGATTGGAAGAAATGGAAATTTCCAGCGATATTGGATCTCTTTAGAGCGTAGTAGATCAAGGAGGAGGTGTAGATCCCTTCTATTCTGGTGGGTGATGGGTTAAAGATCTAGAAAGATTTTTATGTCTGTGCCTTGGTATATTAGGTTGCGACGATCTTGTGCACTTTGCAGGATTTCTTCCTTTAGTTTGAAATTAACCAGGCAGCACACTTCTTCCCTAGGAGGGTCAGTGTCTCTGCTCCTGGGTCTAAGTGCTCATTGTAGACATTCAAAATCAATGGGAGATTCAGGTGGTCTGCATAGCAAATCATTGAATATAGCTATAGTAGCCTGGGTAAGTTGGCTATGTTCAACTGTTTCAGGGAGACCTGTTACCCACAGATTGTGGCGGCGGCCACGATTATCCAGGTCTTTCATGTATCTTTGGAGGTCTCTGAGCTGTATATTCTGGGATTGTGAGGATGTTTGGAGTTGATGGATGGCAGTCTCATGATGTGAAGTTGTCTCCTCTATTTCATCCATCTGCATTGCCATTAATTGAATATCTCTCCTGAGCTCTGTGATTTCTGTAGCTAATGTGGCTTTGATATCTTCTGCTACAGATTGCAGATCCAGGATTTTTAGGGATGTGCAGCATTAATGCTCATATGCATGGATTGGGATTGATTTCTGCCCGAAGGGCTAAGACTGGAGGAGTGCATGGCGATCGTGTAGGCCCAAGTTGAGGCTGGGGCCTCGCGTGGCTGGGAACGGAAGATCTCTGGGATGCTGGGGCTCATCTGCGATCTCTAGGCAAGCGGGACCAGGGTGGGGATGAGTTCCCCATTTTTTTCCCATGTCTGCTGAGGGAGACGGCTCTGCTAGGCTGAGAAAGGCACCTCGGTAGATGGGAGCACAGAGATTAAGCAGCCATTCGAGTCCGGCACCAAACAGCCCCCACCCTGTTTTTTTTTTTTTTGTGTGCTTGATTATCTGCTTTTGGGTTTTATTTCTCTTAACATTTTTCCTTTTTTTTGCTTTCTGTAAAAAAATGGAGGCCATTTTTTCAATGAAAGGCCATTTTTTGCCACAAGGACAGGTCTGGTATAGTTGAAAGAAGCTTATGTAATCTTCATTGACCATTTAAAGCCATTTGCAACCCTAAAAACCAGCTCCTATTTCACCTTCCCCAGACATTGCTAAACTCACCGAAATGTTGAGGAAAATAAAAATCTCAATGATAATTAACCTAATGATCACAACCTTGTGTATTAACCGGAACAAAGCATTAAATAAATCATTTTAGAAAATGCTTTTGGACAAGCCAAACAGTTAAGGATATCTAAACGTGCAAAATTTCCTTTAAATTTTTCTGCATAGCTAAACAACATGTCTTGTTTACTGTCATCTGCCATATAGGTAAAGAAAATCCCATGAACATACTTTGCCTCTAGGGCTAACGCAAACACCCCAGCTGCTTCTGGTGCTGCCGCAGATGTTCCTGAGTGACGTAAAGTGCAGTTTCCATATAAATCTGTTGTAGCCTGAAAACACAAATTGATAATTTACAGGTCATACACGATTAAGAAAGTCATATTGCACTCAAATTATTTGAAAGCACTGAAATATTTATCATGCATTACTTTTTGTATTAAAGGAACCACGCTATGATGAATTCCAAAGTGATCTGAAAGCTTATGACCATATGCTCATTATTTTTGATAAAGAAAACTAACTAAAAAATAAACATTTAATATAAAACAATATACATGTGCACGCTAATGTGATCAGTATTTTATGAGTACAGTAGTGCTGATCATTTTTGCTCAGTGCTATTACCAGACCTGTAAGTCACAAAAAGGAGAACATTGATCCTGCATCTTTGCCACATCATTAATTAAATGTTGTAGAAACTTTTAAAACCCTCCAAAGTAGAAAAGAGGATTAAAGTGTGTGTAAAGGCAAAACATTTCTAGTGTTGGGCAGAGTGGGGGAGAGTTAGATCCTCTGTCAAGTGATTATTGCTACAAATGTCCCAGCTAGAGCAAGAGGTGAGGGTATATCTTTCAACAAGTACAAATTTTGTGAAAACAGTCTATGATGGGAAATTCTTTCACCTTGGGGAGTCTGATAAAGAAACTACATCTGTCAAATGTTCAGCTGCCTCTATGAGCAATGAAAAAAAACAACTACATTTGGCCCCATAACAGAAAAATGTGGTGTATGTGGTTGTATCTGTTTTTTTATTTTTTAGCCCAGACAATGTAATGCACGCAAAGGCCATTAAGATGCAATAATAAAATATTCCAGTGGGAGGGAAAAAAAAGTCAAATATGGCATCAGACTTGTTCACAAGCATAGAGAGTTGCATGTCTGTTTAACTGTTTATTGACAAGCATGTCAAACCTATTAACAAAGGGGTGTGACTATTAGGTAGCCATGCTTTGGGAACTTCAGTATGAAAGCAAATATAGGAGAATTTGTCAAGGCTTCTGGAAGTGAAGATACCATTAAGCTACATTCTGCACCAGCTTTGAAGCAAACTTCACAGTTTAGATTGCTTTGAGGCCCATTTCTGAGGACCTCAACTGGTCATTAGTCTTTGAGGAATATAGTCACTTGACTCTGCATGTGCAAACTGAACAGGCTGCATCAATATCATAGGCAGTTTACTAATTGGGGGAGATTTAAATATTCACACTGGGAGGGATATTTATCAGTTCTGTTGCAAAGTAAGGTAATGCTAAATAGGAGAAGTGAAACAGATTATGTGACAGATTTACTACAAGTTTACAGCTTGATTCATAATTTCTTCCTTCACCTTCCCTATGGTAACACAAAATCAGACCTGACCCTGACCACTACTGAATTGTGAGTCTGTTTAGAATGAAAATCTTTCTCATCTTTAGTGATAAATCTGTCCCTGTGTTTACCAAACCTGAATTATGTGGCTGCCCAGAATTCCAGGTGAAGTGGTGACATATATACAAGAACACTGTTGCAAAGACTTAAGTAAATGAGAGGCAACCCACCCTAATGTGTCAGTCATTACTTTTATAAATGTTCCCTTGAAAATATGATATATGTGCAATCTGATTGATATGCATAATAGTTGACTAACTGTACTGCATTCATTTCTGCACATCATATGGGTCTGTAACTCTTCCCACTGTCTTGTTGCCTGGAGCTGTCTAGCAATTTGAAAGTTGTCGCTTCATAGAGGTGAGGTTAGAACAAGCTATAACACTGGCAGGGATGCTTTAGCAAGGGTGGCATAAGCTGTTACTTGTTTTCAAATGAACATTTTAAAATATGGGAATAAAAAATGATGATTGAAGTCACCCACCAGCAGTGTTATAGTTTGCTGCAACCTCTGTCTCTGTCACTTTTGCTGGACAGCTTGGTCTGCACATACATGTCAATAAATGATCAGAATACACTTTTGTTCATGATAGTGGTCTATTTTCTGCAATTTTTTTTTCTTTTTTTACACTGTCTTATGCATTTTTTTGTATTTGCACCTTTATAGACAGTTTACATCCAACACAGACCATGCTTCTTTCCCTCTCATAATACAAACATTTTCACTGTATGAACTGTTTAGCCAAGTACAGTAATTGAACCAATGCTACTCAAAGGATGTTTGGATTGTTTAAATATTAACATATTTCTCATCAGCCGCCAGTGAAAGCCTCACTGGGTTTTCTATCATTTAAAATGA
The DNA here is from genome assembly GCF_965119305.1 of Pelophylax lessonae. Lineage (NCBI taxonomy): Eukaryota > Metazoa > Chordata > Amphibia > Anura > Ranidae > Pelophylax > Pelophylax lessonae. Next base: position 588,335,839 of record NC_138770.1, read on the forward strand.
GCTCTAACAAAAGAACATCTGCTGTTTCTATTGTGAGGCTGGTGCTTGACGATGCCTAGGGGCAGACAACAGCCTGTATACGTACCACGCCAGCTTCAGGATTTCGTTTTCTTCCATTGCTGAATGTGGAGGCTAAAGTGGAAGAGCAGCTTTCATCGTATAGTGCAGTCCGGCCATCATTAATAGCAGAGTTTATGGAGATGGTCCACATGCTGGATGCATAACCATCACAGTTACAGTCATCATAACTTCCTCCATCTCCAGACGCCCAGACATAGATACTTCCTTTTCCACCACGACCCTGTTGCATAAAATCAGTATGTTCATGCATAAGTTACCTCAGCAATTTAAAATGAAAATACAGCACATGTTCTTAGGAATTTTAATGCAGATGTATGTTCAAAGTATTTGTCAGGACATAATAAAACTAGCACACATATTTCCCTGAGTTTTATCTTTTAAAAATGCTGCAAGTACCCATTGATCTGCAGAAATCAAGAGCGCTCCTAAATTATGGGCATAGTTAATTTGCTGCACTGATATTTTTAACCAATGTTGTCAGCCCAGCCTGTTGGACTACAGAACTCAGCCTATCTTCCAACCCTCTCTATTCCTCTTCATATGCATAAACAAATTTCTTTCCCAACAAAACAATACTGTTGCCTTGGTTCTCAAGAGCCTGCCAACAGACTGTAAGAAAAGGACTCTTGGGATATGTAGTTCTTGGGGTGTTCATATATCAACTGGAAATAAGCTCCCAGCAGTTGTCATTTTAAGAATTTTGCAATCCTGGTGATGGTGGTACAGGGAATAATTAAAGCTGTTTCTCACTACAGTAGCAAACAATAGAAAGAAATAATACTGGGACATGTAGAGGGGGAGGGGGGGGAGGTTTGGGTTTAATTTGGACAAACACCTTAAAGAGAGTTTGCAGTGACCAGGCTCTTTCAAGAATCAATATATTTGATTCAATATATCTGTGCAGGCATACTTGTAGTTAAATCCCCCCTCCTCATTTAGCTATACTTGTGTTATCTTAGCCTGAACTTTCACCTGTATTGCTAGGACAGTTGATACCTGTCAATGTCTTACACAATAGTCCAACGTGATTCAAACAAAAACCCCTGAACTTTTCTCCATGGACATTTGCAGAAAACCTGTTGTCAGGTATGTGATGACAAAAAGATAAAGAGAAGCCCAGGAGCAGAGCACCATGTGGAGTGGGTCATGTTGAAGGGCATGTTCCTGTCTTCCTAAACTGCACACTCCATCAACCAACTCAGCAGTTCCTGTATTCTCACCATTTTTAGAAGGAACAGGCTAAAACCTGTTTTTTGTATTTCTTTTCAATTTTTTTCTTGGTGATAGGTGTCCCCAGGGGTGAGGGGAAATCAACTGAAGACCCATTTTTTTAATTGGTAGTCATCAAGGGTGGTATTCCCAGGCCAAGAAGTGAGATATTATCCCACAACTGTAGATACAGATTAACCCCTTCCCCAATATTTACACAGCAAAAAAAGTTGTGCTTAAATTCCACTTTGACATCCAGTATATCTAACCCTTCTATACATTCAAGTGACATTTGTTTACTCATAAGTTTTTTTAAATCAGCCATTAGGTTAAAGTGTATGCATAGCCAAAACTTTTTTTTGTCTTCAAGAATGAACTGAACCCCTATCATTTTGTTTTCTGCTATCTGTGTCCAATTAAGACAAAATAGATTCCCTTTAATTCCTGTCTTGCATATGCATCTCTCATGAGTGAGGGGAATTTCACCGAAGCATTGTCTACAATGTAAGATACATCTTCCCCTGTTCTGTTGTGACAATTGTAAAATTTTGATTTTCCCTCACTTACTGTCAAGGTGATAATGGTCACCAGCAGAATTTATTTTTCCCTTGGGAAAGGTGCCATTACTCTTCTAAGCCCCACCTAATACTGCCCCACCTCCCAAGTATAGCCCTTCTATTTCCTTTTTTAAAGAACAAGGAACCAACTTATTATGCAGACATTGGTATAGCACTATATTGTAAAGCACTTTACAGTATAATCAGTGCTTTGCAACAAAAAAAAAAAAATCAGTGTTATGGGTGTGACTATACTTGAAAAAACTGATAAGGCCTTAAAAAGACCTTGATCAAAAGCTTTTAATAAAAAGTCCAATTTACATTAGTCTACAACACAAAGCACAGATTGGCCCCTGCAAAAGTACACCAGAGCACACATCTAATGCAATCTAAAGCATTGCCAGTGTTCAAATCTAATATAGTGCCCTAATATTGCACATTGCTACAACAGAATATGAGATTGTGCTCACATGGTAACACTGTCCCCAAAATGACACATTTCCACAAATAATTCTTGCTGATTTATTGGGTGTAACCAAAAGAAAATAATCCATAGTGGTGGTCTAGTGGTGGAAAAACAAATATAAAATATAAAACAATCGCTTACTTGTTACCGGGCTTCTTTGTTCACTACAGAAAACATTGACATTGCATGTGTATGAGGATGTCTAATGGCAGCCACATACAGCGCTGTTTGTTCCTCTTCTGCCAACTATGTAGTGAGGTCTCATGCGCTCATTGCCCTGGCTTTTCTTAACCTCTTAGCCAGAAATTCAACGCTTTCACTTCTAGAAAAGCTGGGAATTCCAAGGATGCCAGAGTGGCAGGCTAGTGTTATCTTAACACACCACTGGCAAAATAATAGCTGCACTGAATGTGGTTGTCATTAGACAGCCCCATACAACTGCTCTCGGGGCACAATCATACTGACACATTCTGGCACCCAAAAAGCCCTGGTAAACCAGGATAAATCAGTGAGTGAATTTCACCAGCAGGGACACCGACAGCCACAAAAACCTAACAGTGTACCCTGGTTTAATTCCACACTCGAAAGATATGCTGGTAGGTTAGTAGGCTCCTGTCCAAACTGACCCTAGTATGTGTGTGCTGTATGTTCGCATGCAAAAGAGGACCCTGTGACAACACCATGCCCTATCATGGTGTTAAAAGGGCTAATATTTTATTTTTATTATTATTGTTATTATTATACAGGATTTTAGGTTTCAGGTCATCCAGGATTCTCAACTAGGAAGGCTGAGGGACTCCAGGATGCTCATTTCATGTGGAGAAAACTGGGTTTGCAGTTTAGCAGCCTATTTCCGGCAACGGCACTATCCAAAACGATGAGACTCCGACTTTGAGGCGCCCCACCTGATTTTCAAAAGCAGTTCCTGCACTACTATTGCTATCTTCGGGGGCAATTTCAATAGATATCTGTGCATGAGCACAGATGTCATTCAAATCACCCCCGGACCCACACTAAAATGCGGGTTTGAAATCGTGCGCGTGATTTCAAACACGCGTTCAGTGTGAACGAGATCTGGAGATCGGAGATTTCATTAGGATATTGAAAGGGAGAAATGTCCAATCCTCGGACCAGGTTTTGCAGGTAACTGGCACACACTTGGCACAGGTGTTCAGTGTCAGTGACTCAGAAAGTAAAGAAGCAAATAAATCAGTATGTCAACAAAATGACTCACATTTTCAGGAGAGGTTATCCTCAAGAGTTTAAAGTTTCAGAGCTTCAGTACAATAGTAAGTAAAATGCATAACAATAAATAAGTAAATAATAAAAAACATACAAATGTAACACATGTAAACACACAACATAGATGTGATTAAGATACCTACATACATGCACAAAGTCTATTTACAATTTTTCATATCCAATCCCTTTTTCATAATACTTTTTTTTTTTTTAACTTAAAGTGTAACTAAAGGCAAAACTTTTTTATATCTTTGGATAGACTTGAGAGGGATTAGAACAGCTGTCAGTTTTTATTGCTATCTGTGCTTCAGTTAGGGACTTTATTTGTCCTATTTAACGTTTTTAATTAAAAGTGAAAGTAAAAGAAAAGTACAAATTTTGGGCTGACATCAGAACAGTAATAGAGGGGTAAATTTTCAATGGGGACCCCAGTGACACCCCAGGATTCTCTCATTTTGTAGGGATTTTCACTCACTTCCTGTTTTGACCTTGGCACAGTAAGTAAAGGTAAATCACCAATGCGGCAAAGATGGCAAAAAAAAAAAAAACTGAGGAGGGGCAAGGGCTATAACCTCTCCCTGCTCTATACAAAATGAAGAAAAAAAGTTTTGCCTTTGCTTACACTTTAATGGAAACTTGGGTGGTTATAGTGAATTTGTAAGGACAAAAATTATAAATTATATATAATATAGATTACATCGACATTTTTGCAAACATCATGGGAGGTACACAATTGGGACTACCATTTTTTTTATTTCTAGGTCCTTTGCTTTAGGGGAATACACACTTTGGGAATTTTGCTCGATTTTCAAGCTCATAATGTACATTGTTGTGTGTGTATGTAAAATGGAAAAATTGGGTCTGGCAGTGAAAAGGTTAAAGTGCATGAACTTGGTGTAGTATTAAAGTTATTATTATTATTATTATTATTAATATAAAATTATAAGATATTGAGATACCCTGTTTCACCTTTGGCATTACAACACAAAGGACCATGTGTGTGTCATTGGACATTATTATTTTGCAAAAGGAACATTACCAGAACATTGCTACCTTATAAAATAGTGAAGTATGTGTCAGTATGAAGAGAATGTTTTTCCATTAGTGTGTTTCTTTCTGCTAAGTAAATGAAGAATTTTTCTTTTTAACTGACCTCAAATACTGCGTCCACATCTATATGCAGGAACAAGGGTATTATCAGCAGACATTGACCCAAATATGTCAATGCAAGATATTTCAAGAAGGCACAATGGTTTCATTTATGAATGGCAGAAAAACTCCCATGAACGTAATCAGCTGAATACCAAGCATAAGGGGAAGAATACTGTATCTGCAAACTGACCAAATAATAAACGCCATGGTGCACTTGTCATGGGTCAAGGTGAGCCTACTGTGAAGGTTTTTTCACAGACATGGAAGCTGCTTCTACTTGCTGTCTCAGGAGGGTCTTTTTCTCTGTCATGCAAGCTATAATGTAATTGCCAAAACTATAAGTCTTCGGTACAGGGATGTGGAGAGGAGTTTTCATGTCAGGAGAAATGTCAGTTTCCTACTGAACCCATAGACATGTGGCACTCTCGCAATGCACTCAATTGGGCCAATAGGGTTCTTTATCACATGACATTAATTCTCAAATAGGAATCCCATAAATAACTCAACATTCCAACACTCACATGCATGTCTCACATGCATACAAGCACGTGGGGGGACCATACAAACTACTGATTACCATTTTGAGTTGCTGCAAATAAATTTAAGCAAATTGGACTAGGCTGCTGCATAATTTTTTCACTTTGATTTTTGGGTTGTCTTTGAATTCAGGCCTCTGTAGGGTGATCATTTTTATTTCTGTAGCACCCTTCTCCTAAACAGGGCTACCAATAAATTTAGCTGTGCTAGGTGGTAGCTAGCCTGGCTAATTTGTAGTCTTTGTGATCATTGGATTTTCCTCCTAAGCCTGGTTTTGCTGTGTTTCTCCCTTTTGTCAATAGGTGGCACTGTTACCTTTGGCATTAGTGTGATGAAATACAGCGAGACAGGTAATAAATATATATATATAGTTTTCTCAGCCAATCATACTGGTCGCTGAGCATGCTGGGAGAAGGTATTTATTTGGAGATAACAGGTGATCTTTGTCCTTTGTCTTTGTCCTTTTCCACCCAGACGGGTGGGTGTGTAAGGAATAGCTGCTGCTGGGTAGGCCAGAAGCCTGAGGCCTAGCCATGTGCTCAGGACTCTGTAAGGGAGAGCCTGCTCACTACCTGGAAGCATGAAGGAATGGATGGAGACCTGAGACGAAGTACCAGGGTTTACTCTGCCATGAACCGGAAAACCATGGAGAGTCTCGGAAAGCATCAAGATGAAACCATCCAGAGAGTTCCTGCACATGCTGTGAGTTGAATACTGTTGCTATAGGAGACAGCTTATACTACAAAGTACAGATTGCTGGTTCTAGCTTAAAGGCTCTTTTCTGTACTGCTGTCTACCTATTCTACATTCTAAGGAGTCTGCCAATCTGCTGTTTTTGACTAAGGGTGTCCTATGCCCTTCTCCTCTCTCCCACAGTTTTCCTGTTGTGAGAAATAAACTTCTCTTTGTTTAAGCATAAAAGTGACTGGCGCCCATCTTTCTACCTTGTACACCACCCACCATGCCTAGTAACTTGCACACTGAGGAGGAATGTCAGCCCTCCCTGTCTCTGAGAGGGGGGGCACTACATTTCCATCAAACAATGTGGCATCCTTTCTTTCCTAACACATTACCCAGTCCATATCAGTATAGATATCCAGCATGATACTTTTCTTTATTGAGATCTGACGTGTTTTCAAAGTGTTCCGTTCATTTTTTGATCAGTGTATTTAGAGATCTGAGCAACTCTATCTTTGGAAATGATAGAAAAACTATAATTTGGTTCAAAATTCGGATTTAATGTTTTAAAAAAAACTGTACAAATGCAGGCTTGCATAAACTCCCGTGGTGCCAATTAGTATTGTTGATTAGCAATGTAGGAGTTTATTGGACAGCAGTTTGGCAAACATGTACCCATATCAGTATACAGACCTAGGCTCAGAAAATCTAAAGATTATTTTTTAGCACTAGTGTAAGGAAACACAATAGCACTCTGGTGACATGACAAATTTAGCTGGGCACAAGCACCAAATACACAAAGCTGAGGATCCACAGCACAATTGTTAAAGCTCAAATGAATCCGTAGCTTAGGGCCTCATGCACACATGCGTATCAAAAATACTCCTATGTACACTAGATATTGCCAGGAGCTGGCAGAAAAATTGCGCTTTAAAATGCTTGTTTTAGCAAGCATATGACATTTGGAAGCGTATGTGCCTAAACTCTTTTTTATTTGGCTAGAATATTCATTTACAGTACTCTAGCCACTAGAAGGCACTTACTTAAATATACCTGCGTTACATGCATATGTGCAAAAATTATGCCAGTAACTTCCCCTCCAAATGCAGGTTTGGGTCATTTTCCTTTCCTATTATTGCTCAGAAATACTATCCTAAATACCACAATGAGCATGAATACATTGGCTAAAATAGAGTAGAGCTGCATTTAGAGGCAAAAAAAAAAAACAGGAAAAAACCTTTAGGCCCCTTTCACACGGGCTGTCCGATTAGGTCCGCCTGTCAGTTTTTCAGGCAGACCTTATCGGACCCTCTATTCACCCCTATGGAGCGACCGATGTCAGCGGTGACATATCTGATCCTGTCTGCCAAATCCAGATGGCCGGTGGTCCTCTTTTCCATCCGTCTGGCGGTTTGGATCGGATATGATGGGGTGAGAATGGACAGGGGGTCCGTTTTCACCCGATTTACCTATATGTGAGAGCAGGACTGTGTCCGTCTCCGCTCTGCACAGTAAGCAGAGTGAAGCAATCTCCGTTGAGTAAGTGAAGGCAGCCATGTGAAAGAGGCTTTAAATGTGGGCTGTTCATAGCCTTTAACAGGGCACCCTACAAAAAAAAAAAGTTATTGACTTGACATACCGCTCTATGGGATACGCAAATGCTTTTGTTTTTAGGGACATTTAAAGAGGAACTAAATTCTGCAAGCTGGGGTAAAAAAAAAATCAGGCACAGGGCAAAAGTCAAGTCACCAGTATTACCTATGTATGACTGTAACCGATTGCCTTAATCTTTGCTGTATGTCTGTATGATGACAACAGTGCTTTGCTTTCTCATGTCAGGGTCTCCAGGAAAAAAAAAGTGAGCAGCACATTAGTGACATCACCAAACCTCACTCCGAATCTTCTGAGACTAGCAGTCGGAGGCAGTAGTTCCTGAGATCTCACACTGCTGGTCTACAGCTATGAGGAACAGCAATAGCTAGGCATACTTGCATACCAGGAGGCACATTGCTATTTTTAGGGTACTATTTAGGGACAATTAACACTTTAGGATGCTCCCTATAACAAACACTTTTGATTTTTGCTATTCCCATGTATCGGTCATTCCAGCCGCAAATGTCCATTGAGTCTTTTTTCTGGAATCTGGTTTATGTTGTTAAATCGTAGTGTCAAAGAAGCCAAAAGTAGCTTTGATAATGTGGCCCCAACTAGAGCAAATGTCAGGGTGTCCTTTCTTTTATCAAGTATTTCCCTTACTAGTGCATTAGCGTAACACAAATCGTTGAGTATAAACTAGATTCTACATAATGAAAAGTGAAGCTGAAACATTGATTCTTTAATAAGGGGATATCTTATCAAGGTGTATACAAATAGGAATATGGGAATAGGCATATACCAATGAAGGTTTACAAACAGCATTTGATGAAGACTGTCACTATTGAATATCAAACTGATTTGAGTATGTCAATGTAAGCTGACATGTTTTCCAAGATCTAAATTACACCTTTATTTGTCGTGTGGTTGGCTGATATTGCTGCTTCTTTATAGTAATAGTGGCTTAAAGTAGTTGTAAACCCTTACACAAACCCAGTAAAATGACTGGCCTCAGGTGATACACAGAGATGAAACAAATCCTCCTACATAAGTTGTATCTGTTTATCTGCAGTAATATCTCTTCCACATCTGTTCAAAGTGTACAGCGCACACAGCTTTTCTAAGCTTCCAGAGGCAGGGGGCGGGAATCGGATGTCACACATTTCACCACTCAGAGAGGAGAGCTGAGTGCCATCTGAGAACTGAATAGAGGAAATGGACACACCCCTCTACACATTCTCATAGGGAAACCTGCACAGCTAAAACTGTCAATCACAGGTTGAGTGCTGGAGGCATATATATATATATATATATATATATATATATGTGTGTGTGTGTATTTTAAATTACTCAGATTTGCATAGAAGAATATGTTTGTATTAGAAGCGGGCATCAGGTTATTTTGGGTGTTTGAGTGGCACTGATGTTGGACGAGAAGGCCTGGCTCACAGTCTACACTCTAATTCATCCCAAAGGTGATCTATTGGGTTAAAGTCAGAACTCTGTGCAGGCCAGTCAAGTTCCTCCACCCCAAACTGGCTCATCCATGTCTTTATGGACCTTACTTTGTGCACTGGTCCAAATCATTTGGTGGAGGGGGGATTATGGTGTGGGGTTGTTTTTCAGGGGTTGGGATTGGCCACTTAGTTCTAGTGAAGCATCAGCATACCAAGACAATTTCATGATCCCAACTTTGTGGGAACAGTTTGGTGATGGCTCCTTCCTGTTCCAACAGTCCTGTTGTCCTGACCTCAACCCAATAGAACACCTTTGGGACGAATTACAGCGGAAACTGCGAACCAGGCCTTTTCGTCCAACATCAATACCTGACCTCACAAATGCCTTTCTGGAAGAATGGTCAAACATTCCCTTAGACACGGTCCTAAACCTTGGGGACAGCCTTCCCAGAAGAGTTGAAGTTGTTAAAGCTGCAAAGGGTGGGCCAACTCAATATTGAACCCTACGGACTAAGACTGGGATGTCATTAAAGTCCATGTGCGTGTAAAGGCAGGTGTCCCAATACTTTTGACAATATAGTGCATATGACCTATGACATGTGTAGCACCCTACAGGTAAGTGCTAGGTAAATGTATAGTGGGCCTTGTCTGCCTAACAGCAGGGCTGTGATTTAATTGTCAGGGTGTCATGGTTTCCAGGTGTGCCTGCTGAAGGGTGAGTCTCCCCACTAGCTCCTGTGAGAGGCTTCTCAGAGGGCAGTGGAGGAAACCCAATCAGGGGACACATCCAGGCTTGTAACTACCCCAGAAGGCAGATTATGCTTCATAGGATTCTGGGAATGGGTATAGGTTTGGGGGTGGCGCATAACACAATGTCTTTGGCGGGAGCAGAGTCCCAGGAGGAAGAGAATCTCGGGGTGTTGCATGAAGATCCAGAGAGCGCTGAGCTAAGCTGAGGGGATCCGGTGTGCCGAGAACCTGCGGAGAGTCAGAGGGGTCCAGTCCCAGGAAAGCCTACACAGGTCGTGAGTACTGCGGATTGCCCCTGGGGGTCTGCCTGAAGTTAGAGTGGACCACTCTGGAAGAGGTTTGGGGATCCAATGCCAGCTAGCGGTGAAAGGGGGTACCTAGGTTGAGGACCCTGAAGTGACAGAGGGGGTACATAGTCAGTGGACTCTGAAGAGCTTAAAGTGTAAAGGGGGCACCTGCAGTTGGGCCCTGAAGTGCCAGTGCACAGTGTGAAGTGTGCCAGTTGACAGTTGCAGTAGTACAGGAATTTACAAGAGCTACCTCAGCCAGTGCAGTGCTGGAGGGAGCCATTCAGTGACTTTGAGCTAAAGTAGTGTTAAAAGTCAAGCCTTTCTACGGTCCTGGATCTTCTGGACTAAAGTCGAGGATCCAGCACAGTTTTCAGTGATACACAGTGTTTAAGCGTCAGGAAGTGTTGGCTAGCGTCAGCTGGCGTCAAGACAGCGCTAACAGGCATTTTTGCCAGGAAAGTCCCACAATTGTACTTAGTTGAGCCTAAAGGAGTATCCCACTCATTCCCTTCTCCCATCCCCTTAAATACAATAAAACAAACAACCAAAGATGCCGGAGTTGTCAGTGTGTCAGTTCTCACACCCAGGGTCGCAGCTCACATGGGCTGCAGAGGTAACAGATACCGATGGCAGACCCACATCAGGCCACAGGCCTGGAAAAGCTGCTACACATGTATGATACAACAGAGCAATCTAGAGGTTGAATTGGGAAATGTTTCTTCCATTAAAGCAGAGTTCCGACCTCAAAATCGAAAAAAACGATTTTGGGCCATCCGCTTGCTGATTGCAACCTGAAAAAGAAATGGATACTGACGATTTTTTTTTGTTTACTTATTATTATAGAAGAAAATATACTCACCTTCCTTCCACTTCCTCCCTCTGCGGCCACGGCCCGTGCTGTCACTTCCGGTTTGCAATGACTCCTGGGAGCTGAACGTCATCGCTCCCAGGAATCAATGCGCCTGCACCGGCCCCGCTCATCACTTCCAGAGCAAGCGCGTCATTCCCTGCTATACAGCTTCTGGGCATGCCCAGAAGCTGTGCAGGGATGACGCACCTGCCCCGGTGCAGTGCATTGTGGGACTCTGACGTCACGGAAGAGGACACGATGAGAGATGCTGAGGCTTCAGCTGCCCACACTTGAGATGGCAGCGCTGGAGAATAACTTTTCAAGGTAAGTATTTCTTCTTACAGGTAAGTGCGACCCGGGACAGTTCAGAGGCTATCCTTTATGGAATGTACTAGCCCTGACTGTCCCGTGGGTATTTTTAGCTAAAATTGACTCCCGAGGCCAACACTCCGCTTTAAAAGGCAGTATTGAGAAAGAGGCCACACCCATATGGAGTTGGTAAAACGTTCTAAAAAAAAGGCCTGCAACTTAAGCTGAAGGAAAACTCTACGGTGACATAACACCGAGAAAGGTCTGTGCCAGAAGAAACTTTACATGGGGATGTTTTCCCTTGCTCTCCTGCAATCACTGTGGAGTAAGCCTAAGGTCATGATTGTCTATTGTATACAGACCATAGTTCATGTTTATTCACTAGGACGTAGGTAGCATTTTTCTCATTGTATGTAAATCTGTCTGTCTTGTACTGTATTCCTATAATTGTAATAGTTTGTATGTATAGCATTTTTGTTTAGTAAAGGCATATTAATACACTACAGAGGTCTAAGCTTCCTTGCTTATACTTCAAGGAACCTTAAATGACGTAAAGAAAAACAACCTTTCAGCAATGACTCATGCAGATAGCAGAGGGGTGAGGAAGCAGGCAGTAATTACACCCTATGCTTTGGATGGAGACAAATACACATAATAGAAGGATATGCTTTGTTCTTTTTTCATGCCAGAGGTTTAAGACCTCCTTAACATTTTGTGATGATAATAAATCCAAGGAAGAATGATGATCTGCATCAGAGAACAGTGACAAATCAAATGACAGTTACAATGACCATTACCTTATTTACACCATCTGCCATGGCCTGTAGGGTCAGTTCTCTGGGCCCATCCACTGTCTTGCCATCGTCTGTGGGCCCCCAGCTGGCACTATAAATGTCTATAATTTGTGGCATATGACTGATTGAAGATGCTTCAATTATATCTGTCATAAAGGGCTGGTCAAGCATGCGAATACCTGCAAATCCATTAATAAAAGTTAATATCATATAAAAAAGCAATATAAATGTATAAGCTATTGATTACCAGCATTCTGTATATGATGAATTGATATAGTGGAGGGAAGCAGCCTATAGCTGACCCCACCCAACATTCTTTGCTTCTGGGAAGAAGAATGAATTGTCTGTGGTGGACTTACATTGAATACATACATAGGCGTGAATCTCAAAGCTATGAGGATACTTACTTTCAAAAAAGTTATATTCAGTTGAGTCCAATAGGACCACAAAATTAACTACATAGTTAAAGTTTTGAGAATTAAGTCTAAAATGTTCTGTATCCTTCCTATACTACAGTAAAGTAAAATATTATGTTTCAATTTTCCAATAGGGTTGAGGATCTATCGTAAAATGTATTTAAAGGGAAAGTGTGCATTTCACTAAGAGGTCAGTCATACCAAAAGTGGTATTTTAGTTACATATAGAGCCTGACTGCTTATCTATTTCTCCATCACTAAAGCATGTATTGTTTTCTGAGGTGGATAGTTCTTCCCTTGGGGGAACACTTCCATTGCCATCCTGTGCTAAAGCCCACAAATTGGTGTATACTTTATGTCTCTGTTTTTAAATGTGGGACTTGGGTTTGCCAGAATATCACTGAAGGGCCTGCTATTTTTTTAACTGCAGATGTGGGCATAATGTTAACCATTTCTTTAACAAATCTCTCTGCAGCGTGCTGCAATTATACCTAATTAAATAGACTGTGGATGCTACTGACCCCATTACAATCACAACAATGTTGCGCATGTTGCGCAAATAAAAATTCTGCTGATCAGCTAAGCTGGGGTAAGGTCTGAGAACAGCCAGAGTGGCTCCTCAGGGTAGACCCGATATGCGCAAATGTAGGCAATCCAAGGACAGACTTCATTAGCTTCATTAATCTCTCTTTATTGTATTTAAAACAAGCTAAAAACATTTACAATACATAGTTACATAGTTAGTCTGGCTGAAAAATTACACAAGTCTATCTACTTCAACCAATATAACCAAAGTAAGTAAACCAATATAAGCCGAAGTTGGCATTAGACTTTGTCAGTAAAAGAGATGTAGATGTAGCAAACTTCTAGTGTAGGTCGTTAGGAAAAATTTTGTTTTTGGCTTGGAGTTTGATTTCTTCCCCCTGCCTCTCAAAGAAGCTTCCAGAGTTTAGGGAGGGAAAAGCAAATAACCAGCCTCAGTATTTATCATGCTCCAGTCAATCCCTAAAGAGGCATAAACAGAAGGGAGCTGGAAAGGTGATAAATAGTCTGAAGCACTGAAGAGTTGGGTTCTCTTTCCCCAGGAGGGTTTCCACAACCTGAAGAGCTGCTGTCCTCAGGCAGCAAATTAACTGTGCAGCTGTTTTAAAGGTCTCAGTGGTGTCAGTGCTGAGGGCCTGGATGGATCTTCCTAGAAGCTGATTGCAGGACCTCACCACAAAGAATTTTGCCTGGAGAAGGACTTGTGAGTAAAGACTCTAAATAGATTCCTGTGACACTGCAGTGTTCTGAAAATCGCATTGACTACCAGTATTTATGCATAGGTGCAAGGTAACCAGATGCAAAGCCAACTTGCCTCATGGTCCCCAGCTGTGAGGTCTTAGCCTGTTCAGAAAGTTACCTCATGGTTATCAACTGTGGAGGATTGGACTGTCCAAATATCATGTTTACTTAAAGTGGACGTAAACCCTCACATATGCACAATGAAGTGAACCGCCTCAGATGATACACAGAGATGAATCAAATCTCCCTACATAGGTTTTATTTGTATATGTGTTGTCTTTAGCTTTCTAGACTGTTTAGAAAGTGCACGTCCTGTTAGAATTTTCTCTTCCTGATTCACCTGTGGGAGGGAAGTTTAGCCATACACTGTGAGACAGCTGATTGGAGGAAAGGCACACACCCCCTCTCCACATAGGCAGTAACATGAAGCGATGTGCTGTCAATAGTCCAGCTCTCTGCTGATCTATTTATAGCACCCACCCTGACACAAAATTCAGCCTGGTTTGATCTCAGTTGACGGAGAACTTTTTTAGTAGTTATCATGCTGATAACAAAAGAACAGAGCAGGAGAAATCCATGGGACATTTGGATTTGAACAGAGATAGGTAAACACTACAGATAGATGTGCCCAGGTCAAATTTCATGAATGGGGTTTACATCCACTTTAAAGCAGAGTTCCACCCAAAAGTGAAAGCTCCACTTATCGGTATCCTCCCCCCTCTGGTGCCACATTTGGCACCTTTCGGGGGAGAGTGGGTACCTGTGTTTGACCTTACCGTGGCGAGGTAAGTCAGAAGTTTGGCCTCCTTCCCCACCACCGGGCCATTTAGAATGCACAGCGAGCTTTGTGCAAGCGCAGTATGGAATTGGCTGTGAAGCCACAAGGCTTCACTGCCGGTTTCCCTTACAGGCTATGGCAGCGGCAGCACCCAAGAGCCGATGGAAACATCGGCGGGGGTGCCGACATTGCTGGATTCCAGGACAGGTAAGTGTCCTAATATTAAAAGTCAGCAGCTACAGTATGTGTAGCTGCTGACTTTAAATGTTTCTGTGTGTTGGGGGGGGTTGGAGCACCGCTTTAGAGAGAAGATTGTCCTTTAATTGTTATGTGATCATTTCGGAGTATCCCATGTCCTAACTCTTCTCCTGTTAAGTTTCCTCATGCAATACATCCAAAAAAGACATCCCTAGACTGTGTTTTTGGAGTAGGTATGGATGGACTGGTGCTTGCAGTGCTGGGCAGCCATTGTACTATTAGGGAAGAACCAGTTAGGGGTGCACTACATAATCAATCCTGCCACATTTATCATTGATGTTATAGCAAATATCAGTCACTTGCACAAAAATCAAAGCATGAATAGCCAGTGCTAGACCAGCATACTTAATGATGATATTTCAAATCCCCCAAGTTTTTGGGTAGATTCAAGTAAAATTTGTCTTAACAAATGCTCCCTGTGCGATATTGGCAAAATGTCACAGTTACAAATAGCATTCAATATGATGTGCTGGCCTTGAGCTCTTCCTCCAGTAACAGATACTAGAAGCATAACAGCATGGGCAATTTCTAGCTGTTAAAAGATATTTGATTGCTTTCTGTAGAGAAGCCAAACTGTTTTGCTCATAAGACACAGTACTTGTGCCTACTGAGCTCCAAGTTAACTAGTTTCAAGTAGTCAATTACAGCTGAAAAAATGATGAGATGAATTTTCCAAGGCTGTTTATTATAGTATAGTGCCATTATGCACCTATCTTAGCCCACAGAAGATTATTTTTGTGCACAGATGTGCATGGATTAACACGACCTAATGATATTGTATGTATTAGGGGGAAAAAACAGGAGCCTGTTGGAATAGGAGCTTCATGCTTAGAGCTGCATTCCAGTAAGACATAAAAATACACACATTTATGCAGTTATGCATTCTTTAATGCATCATGAAATGTAGTTTTATATGAAGCTATGTATGCTGATAAGGAACATGCTGACAGGAAATGATTTGTTAGTTTTCTACTGTGTCTTTACTCAGGGCCGGCCCTATCATGGGACCCGCTGGGACCATTGGACCCAGGCAGGACTTTGGACAGAAGCCCCACCGTATAGAAAAAGATAACAGTATATATAATATTTTCTAAATATTATATTTGTTTAAGTTATTACTTTTTTTGTTTGTTTTATGTCCCATGCAGCCCCTTAACCTCCCTCACAAAGCAGTCCCATAACCCCCCTCTCCACAATGCAGCCCCTTAATCCCCCCACAATGCAGTCCCTAAACAAAATTGCATATAGACAAAGTGCTGTTGCATGTGAATCTGACTTCCTTATATATTTAAAGTTAGTTTCAATTATCATGATATAAAAAATGGATGTGGTGGCCTTTTAGTGGGCGTGATTTTTTATTTTATTTTTTTGGGAGGGGGGCTGGGGCAGCATTGGTAATAACCCACGCTTATTAAATGAAAAAAGTGTTTAGTAAAAAGTACAGCAACCCACATCAAGCAATCTAAGGGGCATATTAAAAAGTGGAAAATAATCATTTATCACTTGATGCTCTTTGCATCTCTTTGTTTATAGAATAAAAGAACATTTGATGCCCAGTTTTGCCCATGCCTTTCCCAGACTGAATTGCATTTTTTCAGTGGGAAAATCCAGGTATAGGAAACATCTGCTCTACAGGTAACATTACTTTTTGACTACTGTGCATTTATTTTATCATAAATTTGTCACTGACTTATTGATGACCTAACAGTCAGGTTTTTAGCCTGAAATCCTCATTTGTATGTACCAATATTTGCCTCTACATCTTTGACTGGGCACCACTAAACTTCATAGATTTTTTAAAAAGCAGACTCAAATGAGATTGAACCTAGGTTCAGTTTTATAACTACATCTCCGTATCACTCTCTGTCTAATCAGTTTACAGTAAACTGAAATATAAAGTGGTTGGTAAAGTACTTTGCACAATCTTTATCACTGTCTTCATAAATAAGTCAAAGTGCAACATATTTGAAATATGTTTCAAATGAGGAATTAGGGCTTTAAATCCTAACATCTACAAAGATAAAACTAGGACAAAATGTTTTTTTGCCTGTTCTTGTTTCCATGTAGACTCTTACCTTAAACCTTCCAACCCACTTGCATCTTCATAACTTCCAAGGTCCAAAATACCAAAAGTAAAATTAAGTGAAATCTGAAGCTATTAAACTAACACTCAAATTAAATAGCCAGGATATCCAAGTTCGAGTTTATTACTCCTAACTCTCTGTAGAGATGGCTGAGACCCCTGCAAACTGTGGGTGATCTGGTATTCTGATAGTGACAAGCTTTCTGGTTACTGGCTCTGGTCCCATGCATTACTATTATCACAATGATGAATTTGTAGGCAGGCACAGTCTACTTTCTCAACTGCAAGTAGCTCTATCTGCAGTGGCACTGCAGTTGCAGAGGAAGTCAGGAGGAACATGGTTCATCTATGGTTTTCTGGGTCATTGGGGAAGTGGTCTGATTGGATGTGGCAATCTTGGGTCAGGCAGAGCCTATTTAAGGCCCTGGCTCCAAGGTTTGGTGCACATTTGGCGGGTTAGTAGAGTAGGGACAGATACACTGCCTAAGAGAGACAGTACTAGCGATAGGGGAAGGTTCCTGATGATGAGGGAAAGCGTAGGGTTGCATCTCTTCTGGACACCTTTCTAAATGGGGTCGAGACTTCCAGGCCGCATTCAGCCTCCTCTCAGCAGACCCTGTCAGTGCAGCTGGAAACTGCTCCTTCACATTATTGGACCTGTGAGTTCACCCAGCTAGGTAGCCATGGCACTGGAATTGTTGTGAACTGTTACTACGTTGCTTCAATACAAGTTTTACATTGTATCTGACTGTGTGAATTATTGATGCCGCACATGCTTTACCCCACCTACAAACGTATAGTTAGACATGAGAGGACTGGGAAGGTGATGGCTACTAGCAAACCAGAGTGTTCTGAGGTTAAGATATTCTTTACCACTCTACAGAAGCTCAAGAGGTACCTGCTATTTAAAGTAATGTCAGACTAATATTTCCAAACCTCACACAGAAGATTAGTCTAAATGGTTAGACCACCAAATAGTTATAGTGAACCCTTAGAGGTTTAATCAATTTCTGGCTTTTTATGAGGGACTACACTAGCAATTAGGTCTTCCTGACATAATTCTCATCTACATTCCTGTCCACCTCGGAGTCCTGCTACAGCCTTTTACAGACATTTCCAACAGTATCCACAAAATGCCATAAACCTGGCATAGAAAAAACAGAGAAGCTTCTATTGCTGACCTCCCCTTCAAAAAATACTAGTTATCTGATCGTCATGCTGAACCTGTGACCTGGAACAAGTACAGGGAGTGGACACAATATTGTAAGCACCAGTATTAGAGGGCTTAATTTTAACTGAGCAGGATAGGCTACCCTGAAAAAAGTTGTGATTGTCTTTTGTTTGTCTTTTCATTGTCTATGCTCTGTAGGTTGTATGCCACTATAATATGTGTTGAATTTAGTTGCGGTTAGTCGTCAGTAAAATGAGTGACTAGTTAGACATCAAAGAGTACAAATTGCCTTCTTAGCTGAAGCATTTGCAACCATAACAGCCAATTTGTTTGGTGTTTTAAATGCAACAGCCTCCACAGTTATGACTGCATACACCAAGCATGGCAAAACTTTATTGGAAAAGAACAATGGCCGAAAACATAAACTAAATGATAAGGACTGTCAAACACTAATAAGGATTGACGAGACGAAACACAATAATCCCTAACTACTGCAGCAAATGTGACAGTAGAACTCAATGTCTTTCTTGAAGATCTTGCTTTCAAAAAACAGTCTGCAGAAAAGTTTACAAAGCCGACATCCACAGAGATGCTGAAACTAACACTAAAATTAAATTCAGGTTGAATTCGGTCCACCCCTGTACGTATATAAGGACTTCAAACTTTCTCTGACATTCCACCTCTGCATGGCTGTCCACGTAAACAATTCTTGAAACCAGAGCGTCAGAATAATAACCAGGTAACTAGCATTTTGAGAAGGAGGTCCACAATGGCAGTCTTTAAGGGTTCCTTCAATAGTGGTTTATATTTCAAGCTATATGTTGCATTGGCTTAGCCTTTACTCTTTGTGAACAGTAGATGGCGATCAAAACTGAAAAAAATATGAATAGTGAAAATACTTTCTGAAGTTTATTTTCCTGTCAATGATTAACAACTATGTAAGCCTTTCAAACACCAAAGATAAATAAATTATACTATACCAGCAACTTTAGAGTCATAAGCAACTCCCACCCCGCAAATATTATTGTTTGCAGCAGCAGATACTTCCCCCGCACAGCGTGTCCCGTGGCTGCAATCAAAACAGAAAAAAAAACAATTAATTGCTGCATGTACAGTGTTATATATAGAGGTGTGTCAATCCTCCGAAAGGGCGAAAGTGCAAAATAGAAGTTCACTTAGCTTACTAAATAAGATAAGTCTGTGTTCACTTTGAATATCCAATCATATGCAAGGGAAATAAAAAAAAAAAGAAACTTTGATAGCAAATGATTGTACAGTTAAAGGGAACAAAATTTCACCTTATTCACTAAGCTACATAAACATTCACTTTTCACAGTAAAAACAGACTTTATGAAGCTAACATTTAGTAAATCAACTCCAATCTGCCAATTTACCAAGCTGATGTTAAACTAAGAACCAGTATACGCAGTCCCCACTTCAGCTCCAGAAGATTTACCCCCCCCCCCCTCCTGACCAGGCCATTTTTTGCGAAACTGCACTGCATGACTTTAACTTACAATTACGCGGTCATGCGACGCTGTAGTAATTATGTAACAATTTTGAAAAAAAATAATAAACAATATTTTTTACTTTCTGCTATAAAGCATATCCATTAAAAAAAAAATCCAAATTCTAGACTAATATGTTCTGTTCTACATATTTTTGGTAAAAAAATCCCAATAAGCGTATATTGATTGGTTTGCGCAAAAGGTATAGCGTCTACAAACTAGGGGACTTCTATTTATTTATTTTTTCTAATAGTAATGGTGGTGCAGAACTGCGATATTGTGCCAGACAATTTGGACACTAACTGACACTTTTGACACTTTTTTAGGGACCAGTGACATTATTACAGTGATCAATGCTAAAAATATGTCACTGTACTGACACTGGCTGGGAAGGGGTTAACATCAGGGGCGATTAAAGAATTACCCGTGTGCCTAGCTGGTGCTTTACTACTGTGGGGAGGTGCTTTTACTATAAGAAGGCATAGATCTGTGCCCCTGTTTTGCAGGAACACAGGATCAATGCCTTCCTGACAGAGGCGATCTGCCTTGTTTGCATAGACAGATTGCCGTTCTGCCTGTGTACAGAACGATTAGCAGGTTCCGGTGGACATCAGGTTCGCGGGACCCGCTGATCAGCTCCCATTGTGTAGAATCACAGCGGGAGCAAGGCACTGGCGGCGCACACTTGTGCCCGATATATACGTGATCATTTGCAGAGAGGCCGCCCTGTAGCAGTAAAACAGCTATAGGGTGGTTGGCAAGTGGTTAAAAAGATTAGCTATGCAGAACGTTTATTACACCAGCTGGTTACTGCAATGGTCCTACTATTAAATACATATCCCTATAAATACTGTAGATGTCCTGATTAGGGGATAACAAGATATTGGACAGGTATTCAATGTGTCAGGATTTCCAGGCATTGAGCCTGATATGGGTCTGCCATTGCTACCGGTAACACTTACAACGCATTTAAGTTGAAAACCCAAGTGTGAGAGCTGAGACAATGACCATTCTGGCATGGTTTGTTTGTTTTGTTTATTTTGCAATGGGGATGGGAGAAGGGAATGAGTGGGATACTCCTCCGGCTCAACTAAGTTTAACTGGGACACTTTGTAGAAAAGATCCCTGTTAGCGCTGTCCTGCTGCCAGCTGAATGCCGACCAACGCTTCCTGGCGCTTGAAATACTGTTCTGCTGAAAGTGCTGAAACTAAGACTTTAACTCCTTGGTTAGCTCAGAAGATCCAGGACTGTAATGATCCTTGACTCTTGACACTCTGTCTAGCTCAAAAGTCCTGTGTATGACTCCCTCCAGCGCTTCACTGACTGAGGTAGCTTCTTGTAACTGCTTGTGCTGCTGCAACTCCTAACACTGCACTCTTGACTCTTCAGGGCCCAACCGCTGGTGCCCCCTCTACACTTCCAGGGTCCTCTCACTAGGCGACCCCCTTAACACTTCAGGGTCCTTTCACTAGGCAACCCCCTTGATACTTCAGGGTCCTTTCACTAGGCAATCCCCTTGACACTTGCAGGCTCCAGGATCCCTGGGACCTTCACCGGAGTGGTCCCCTCTACACTAGGCAGACCCCCAGGGGCAGTTTACACTACTCACTACCTTGGAAGGCTTTCCTGGAACTGAACCCCTCTTGCTCCGCTGGTCCTCGGCACACCGGATCCTCTCTGCAGCTCAGCTCAGCTCTCTCTCCCGGATTCTCAGGCAGCCACCCGAGACACCCGATCCTTCTGTCAGGAGGGGAGACAGCCGTAGCTTCCCACCAAAGACGCTGCATCATGCGTTCCCCTCAAACTTATACCCACTCCCAGAATCCTCTGCGGCAGAATCTGCCTTCTGGGGTAGATACAGGCCTGAATGGGCCACTGAGTGGGTTTCCTCCACTGCCCAATGAAAATCCTCTCATGGAGCCAGTGGGGAGACTCCCCTCTCAGTAGCCACACCTGGGAGACATAACAGTCCAGCTAAAAATCATGGCCCTGCTGTTAGGCAGCCAAAGCCCATTATGCTTTTACCTAGCACCTACCTTGTAGGGTGCTACATCAATAATACATATTTCTGCAGGTCCTAAAATGAGCCATGACGATCTTCCTACACATTCCTCCCATCACTGTTCCTGCTATATCCCATTTGTTGAATTAGCATACTTGCCAACATATTCACCCCAGTCCTCAGGATACGGTCATCCTCGCATAAAGCTTGCACTTTAAATGCCCACTTTCAGGACATTCCTATCCAGATCATGCCTACTTTCCAGGCTGTCCCATCCTCAGTTATGAGAGAACTTCCAACTCACAGCTGTGAGTTACTCAGCATGTTCAGTAAATCAAATAAGCATGATACCGTGATTCTAGAATACATCCCATGGAACAGCATTATTGGGACAAAGCACCTTCAGCAGATGTGAGACTGTCCTGGGAACATCACGCAAACAAAATCGCGGGTTGCATGACGCCCAAAAAAAGTACAAGAGCTTCTTTGGGGCGTCATGCATTCTAAAATTTTGTTTGCACGATGTTACTGCGATTCGGCAGGTGGAAATCGCGGCAACATCGCACAGCGTTTGGGGTGCCATTGCGAATCAACAGCAACGCACAGGCGTCCCGTGATTTTGCAATGATTTCTGGATCGCGGGCAGATTCTGCAGCGATCCGCTACGCCAACATGTGAACGTAGCGCCTTAGTGTATGTTAAGGCCTATTTGGATAGAGCAGGGAAGAGTTACAACTTCTCTCAGGTAAATTTTTTCCTATTGATGACATTTTTATGTTGGGTTTTAAATGTAGTTTAGGTCCCCATACAGATTCTCTCCCTGTTTTATCTGACACCTTTTAGGGCAAATCTCTCATTTGCACAACTCCAAACTGTCCCTTACTTGGACATGCTGTCCATCTATTTAGAACCAAATTCATCGGTCCCTCTTTTCTCCTCTGTTGTCCCACTTTTTGGTCTGATGTATGGACCTCTATAAAGATGTACAATTTATTGACCAAAATTGTCATATTGCACGTAATTTTTTATCCCACTTGTAATTATTACATCTATTTAAAGAAACTATAAAGGCAAAGTAGTGGTTTTGGATTTACCCAATCATTTTTGTGTTTTAATTCCACCTGGCCTGCATAACTGGGGGCATGGCAAGACGTGTGTTTTTTTACTTAAGTAATTTGTGCTAAAAATTGTCCCTGATTTCTGATTTCAGAAAATTGGGAGGAGATACAGACAGCATTAAAATCCAGACAGAGGTTATATGCCTACCTCACTCTACTAGAAAATATGTTTTTGTTGCTGCCTGTGTCACCATAGGGTAGGTATTCTCCTCACGTCCTGTTCTGTCTGACACCTGGCAAATAGAATCTGCCAAATGGGCACAGACATAAATAAAACTTTTTGACAGAAAAAGAAAAACTACCACAAGATGACACGGTTTTAAATTAGAGGGGCAAAGGTTTAAAAGTAATATGAGGAAGTATTACTTTACTGAGAGAGCAGTGGATGCATGGAATAACCTTCCTGCAGAAGTGGTAGCTGCAAATACAGTGAAGGAGTTTAAGCATGCATGGGATAGGCATAAGGCTATCTTTTATATAAGATAGGGCCAGGGACTATTCATAGGATTCAGATATATTGGGCAGACTAGATGGGCCAAATGGTTCTTATCTGCCGACACATTCTATGTTTATAACCTTTCATCATGTTATCCAAAATTAGAAAGAATATGGTTTGGCTTGCGTTTGGCTTTAGTAGAAAAAAAAAAGAACCATACAAAATTATACCACTTCTTACTAACTTCTTGGTGCCAATGGCACACAAATATGCAGCCTCTCAGTGAATGGGCCTTGGCGTTGAGCAGCCGCAAATTTGCATGCAACATTGCAAAATCAGCTGTGCTGAGATTGTGCATCTTACGCGCTCCCACCACAGTTACTGGAAGAAAGCTTTCCGATCACGTGACCGCCCGCTGTGACAGCCAATCACAGCACTCATATGATCATAAACCCCATCTCCCCTCCCATCATCTAAAACCCCTTAAAGGGCCAGGAGTCACTGGCGCCAAGGAGCTAAGATTAATAATCCCAAAAAACTCACATCTGAGCAGAGTGATTTTCAACTGTATTTTTTTTTAGCATTTTTGCACACATATATAAGCATTAAAGATGCATTTTACATGTTTATTGAAGCTTCAGACATTTTTGTTTTAGCCAATGGAAAGCACCAAGGGGAGGAGACAAGTTTTTACAGTTTTCTAAAAAAGGGCCTGAAAAAAAATATATGAAAGCAGCTGATTTGCACATTTTCAGATGTTCCTATTCAAGTCTATGGGGCCAAAAATGCCCTGTGTAGCCGGGTTCCACCTTGTCGGCAACAGGAATGGGCTGTGAGTTTAAGAGTTCTAAATTACTTGAAAAAAATATGTTTTATTTAGTCTGTTTTTTCTGTGGTTGCAATGGAAGCAACCGAACTGTTAGTCTATATATGTTTTATATATATATATATATATATATATATATATATATATATATATATATATATATATATCATGTATTATTAGATCTTTTTTTTGTAATAACCAAAATAATAAAAAGACGTAGTAACTATCTCATATTATTTGCTTAAAATTTAGTTTAAACAGCATACAGCAAAGGTAAACGTTACTACTTTGTGCATAGCATAATCTGCCTTTACATAAAACGCTAACTTGAACTTTACTGCATGGCCACAGCAATTAAAGAGTTCATATGTCACCTGTGTACAGGGAACGTAATATTATATGGATCATTGATTTGTGAAATTATGATAATGAGGGTAATACTTTACATACAGCTGCCATAAACATGCCTTGTAGCTAGACCTTTCACACACAATTTAACAATGTAAATCTCAATACAATTGATTGCCTGGACTTTAATAGTTCAAACCCATTATTTACACAATTAGGTCATGTTAAGGAAAAAAAGACTAATTTATGGGTGATTTTACAAGACATATGGCACAGGGATTTAACTAAAGGCCAGCTCCATACAAAATTGTAATTTCAATCTTGTGTGGCTGCTGGTCAGTTTAATTACATCTTGGTTTCTAATTTTTCCAAGGGCGGTGAGGTACCTCTACCAGAATTTTTACCTGCTTTCACCATTTAGTAAGGATCCACAGCAGGGTTTCTCAACCAGGGTTGCTCAGACCTCTGGGGTTCATCCACATTCTATCTGCTCTGGGAGTTAAATATGCTAGGTGCCCCACATTTACATTCTATTTACAAGGGTTCCTCTACGTCAACAAGGTTGAGAAGGCTGATCTAGAGGGAAATTGGGTCACTGCTTTAGTGGCCTCTCAAATAAAAAAGCCACTCCTGTCAAAACTTTTTTTTTTTTTTGTTTTGTACAGAGCTGGGGGGGGGGGGGGGGGGGTAGAATATCTGTCAGGTTTTTATTACTGTTTGTGAGGAGACTTGCCTTAATTCCCTATTCCAATAAAAGAATGTCATGAGGTCAAAAAAAAACCTATAGATTAAAAATGAATGCTGCCCTTAAAATACTAACTGCCTGACTTCAGTATATTCTGAATCACTGGCCTGCAACAAAGAGGCAGCAAGTATGGTCAAAGTGCAGTGTGAGCTTATGATCAGCAAACTTGTGGAAGGTTAGTGACACAATGTACCGAAGCCACAGGGTTTACAGCCAAAAAAAAAGACTTTCACAAGAAGAGATCCATCAATGGCTGTCTCCGTGTTTTTCTCACTTCAGATTTCATTTAACGTGTCTTTTTATTCAACTTTGCCTCTTTGTTTTGTTAGTTCAACTGGATACTTTGTAGATAAGACAGATCTGTTAATTTTACCATGGAAACTGAAGTACTGGAACAAAAGATCATGTTCTGAATCTGTAGGGAAGAGATTTAGGCGTAATACAATAGAATGCAGCAGAGCGACGCATTGTCGGATGTATAGACAGGACTGCTTTAGTACCAGGGAAAAGGGACATTTGCCTGGGGCTTACCAGTACAGAGCGGCATCAACAGTTAATGGATCTGCAGAGGTTTTTACCATTGTAATTAATATTGCAAATTCACATAAATGCAGCGCACTGGCATATGCTGGCTAAAGAAAGGCAATGTCCAATGTTGATGCACATTATAACAGCTTTCCATAATGTACATCAACACATCATAAAGTGCATTAAAAGCACACCTCAAAAATGCACAGCAATGCAAGCATATAAGTGTGAATCCAGCCTTAAGGCTTTGTTCACATTTAGGCGTTTTTGGGTGATTTTCTGCTCTAAGCCAACAAGACAAATCCCATTCATTTCAATGGCCCCTCTTCACATCTGAGTGTTCCGTCGCCTTAAGCAAAACACCCGTCTATCAAAAAAGTACATGAGCTTCTTTTTTGGCAGATTACAGGTGTTTTTATTTTTTTTCATTGGTCACTTGTCAACCTAAAAATGCCTGCATAAAAACGCTGCAAAACGCCCCCAAAAAACACCCCCAAAACGCCTGTAAAAATAGCAATGCCTAAATGTGAACATAGCCTAAAGTTAAAAGTTCAGTGAAAACAACAGGAATTTCTAGTGTCACAGAACTCTGCTCACATTTTGTATAATCATCACAAAGCCACTGACCTAAAACCCTATAGAAAACCCAATTCAAATCACTTTAATACATTCTAGGAGAATCAAAACAAAAGATGTTCAACATCTTATTCTAAAGCAGCCACAGCCTGAGTAGAGAAGCCCATCCCTTGCCAACAGCTGCAGAGTGGGAGTCTTGTTCTCTATGTGGATGTAGTGTTCTCTCCACAGAGGTCTGACATTCCCCTACTCAGACTGTTGGCCCTGAAATTAGCAAAACATGCACTCCCTGTTGAATGGAGGGCTCTGACTCTGGCTCATTAGGGGGCATGTCAAACCTCTGTTGAGAGATTACTGCTTTCACACAGAGAGCTAGTGTCCTGTTCCAAAGACTGGCAGCCAATGGTTGTGACTGCTTGCTAAGTCTAACACCAAGACTTCAGCCACTTTTTTTGTTTCAATGCACATGGAATGTATTCAGCTGATTTAAACTGAAAGTTCAGTTGCACTTTAGGGGCTGTGTGAAAGAATAGATACATACCCCAAAACCTGCCCAAATAACCAAAATACAAAGTAACAAAGTAAAATACAAAATGCAATATACAGTGATGAGAGCTGCACGTTATAAAAATAAAAAGCACAACAGGTGAATAAATCAGAAATAAATTACCCACACTCTCAATAAATGTCTCCCACAAATTGGACATTGCTGTCCACAAATAAAGTGCCAAGTGAAATAAAGTGCAAGAAAGTCCCACAAAACCAGTTCATAACATATATTGCAGTCCTATGAGGAATCAAAATCATCCAAACGCGCAAGTAAATGAATCACCCATGACCTGGTGTCTCCTCTCCACCAACATTCATCTGCGTATCACACTCACCAGAATGTATTATCCCCCATTACAGGTAGTCAAAGGCAGCGTAGTTGGAAGTTTCCACTTGAAAAGAAGTCCAGGGGAGACACTGGCGATATTCCTGTGTGTCTAAATACTCATTGGCAGCCCAGTGCAGAAGTAAAGGAGAAGCCTCTCATAGTGCAGTATGTACAAATAATTTCTTAACTAGTTGCCGCCCGCCCACCGTCAAATGACAGCAGAGTGGTGTAGCTCTCGTTCTGGGACGCCGTCATAAGGCGGCGCACCAGAACAGCCTCTCTATCGCGCCTGCATCGGCGCACAGTGCGGCGATTGTGGCCGCGCTGTGTTGGTAGGACACGGCACAATCCCGATCTTGGTAAAGAGCCAAGGACATGGCTCTTTACCCATGTGATCAGCAGTGTCCAATCACAGCGGGTGACATGTGAATGAGGAAGTGCCGTTTATCGGCTCTCCTCGCCTCACACTGTCAGAGTGTGTGGCGAGGAGAGGCGATCAGCGGCTCCTCCTCAAAGGGAAACCTAGGAAAGGTAATCAGGGCACTGACCATCAGTTCCCTGATTACTGTAAAGTAAAAAACAGTGCCCATAAGTCCCCCCAAGCAATTCCCATTAGTGCTCACCATCAATGCCCACAACCTGTACCCATAGTGTTGCCAGTCAGTGCCTGCTCATCTGTACTGCCCATCAATGTCCATCAGTGCTGCCTGTCAGTGCCGCCCATTAGTGCTGCCCATCAGTACCCATCAGTGCCGCCCGTCAGTGTCCATCAGTACCGCCCGTCAGTGTCCATAAGTACCGCCCGTCAGTGCCCACCAGTACCACCTCTCAGTGCCCATCAGTGCCACTTTTTAGTGACCATCAGTGCTGCCTATCAGTGCTCATCAGTGCCGCCCATCAGTGATACCTATCAGTGCCCATCAGTGTGGCAAATTAGTACCTTCTCATCAGTGCCACCCTTGTCAGTGCCCATAAGTGCCACCCTTATCAGTGCCCATCAGGACCACCTCATCAGCACACACCAGTGAAGGAGAAAAATTACTTGCTTTCAAAATTTACTCACAGAAAATAAGAAAGGCTTTTTTTTAAAAAACTTTTCTGTCTTTTTTCTTTTTTTTTTCTGTAAGAAATAAAAAAACCCAGCAGTGATTAAATACCACCAAAAGAAAGCTCTATTTGTGTGCAAAAAATTATAAAAGTTTTATATGGGTACAGTGTAGCATGACCGCGCAATTGTCATTCAAAGTGTGACAGCGCTGAAAGCTGAAAATTGGCCTGGGCAGGAAGGGGGTGAAAGTGCACTGTATTGAAGTGATTAAGAAACATTTAAAAACACGCTCACATTGGGTAAGTAATTCAAAGCATTTTCAAAAAACTGTGGATGCCATATTGCGCTCCAGCTGTGTACCTGGAAAGCGGAAGTGGCGTGTCTCGCATGTCCCACGACATATGAATGTTGGTGGAGAGAAGACACACCAGGTCATGGTGTACTTATGGGACTTCAATATATGTTATGAATCGGTTCTGTGGGACTTTATTTCACTTGTCACTTTGTGGACAGCAATGTCCAAAGTCTTGGAAACACTTATTTTTTGAGAGCATGGTTAATTTCTTCTGATTTATGCACTTTAGGGGTTAATTACCCATGTAGCTGAGGGGTGGTAAAACCCTGCAGTTGAACCATGTTTTACCGACCCTCAACCTCTACCTGCTTTAGCTGCAGGGACAGCGGCTAGGGTTGTACATATGCCACAGCCGCAACGCTTTGCTTTGCTGCCATGGCAGAAATGATACCCCCTGACACTTTCAATGGAGGCTCTGAGAGCACCTCACAACCTTATGCAATGCTCCTGGTTGAGGTATAGTAGTCAGACATTTAGGGGGATAAAGCAAGTATTAAGGAGGTGATACAATGCTTACCCACTACCTGTCAAATGCTCTCTGAAGAGGGATCCAAACATGAATTGCTCTTCAGATAGTATTTCACATGTGAATGAGTCCTAACAGAGCAACACAGGACATGCCACAAGGTAAGCTACTCAAATCTACTTCTCACATTAAGTTTATACAGAGAGGTATAAAGACAAACAGATACAGATATATGTATGTACATGATTTATATCCATAATTCACAGTACCTGTTAAACCAGTCATCAGTGTAGCGGGGATATGGATAGGGGTCATTGCTGCTAAAGTCATAGCTTGCCTCTGCATTCTGAAACAAAAAAGCATATCATTACAAATACAGAGATAAACCTATAAGAGAATGATGGAAGGAAACTTTTCCTGAGATAAACATGGAGCCTCCTTCTGTTGACTTTGATTTGCACATGCCAGTTACTTGACTGTTATGCTGACCTTTTGGGTTCAATATTTTAGGTCATTGACTCGGAATAGATATGCAGATAAGGAATTCTGACTATTCTCTGGCTTTCCTCATCTGCATACTTGTTCCAGGTAAGAGACTCAGAGAATAATACAGCTAGCATTGTAGAAGGACTACATTGGTAATCTCCATGTTTCTTTCAAGAAAAGAATACTTTGAGGTTGCATGCACCAGCAGGTCTAGGAGCTCAGTCCAGGCCTTGTGAATTCACTATGAACACCTACAATTAAAGTCACAGACATTTGGCTGAGTTTTCGCAGGCAGCAACAATAATCGGCTATTAATATATGAAAACTGAACACCCACCTGGGGCGTGGTTTGCCAGCAAGATGGCTGGCTGCATGTGATCGAAGCTCTGCAGGCCTCCACTCAAACTCCATGTGGTGCACCTTGATACTCACCTTGAACCGGACCTCCATGCGAGTATTGCGGCAGCTTGCGATACATACCGGGCAATATGAGTAAGGAGACAAGTAAGGAACGTCCTGCTACGGCAACAGAAAGTTTGAAGGAGTTTGTGCGGACCGAGAAGCAGGAAGCAGGTCGGAGCCCACCAAACACAAGGAGTGGAGGAAGCAGCAGCAATACACAGAGCAACATGCCGGCGGAGAAACCAGCAAAACTCTCACTTGAACAGGGTACATTCTCAACTTATGGCTGCTATAACTGCAAGTAATACTATGTTGACTGGTAAAATGGAGGAAATTAGAATGTATATTGGTTTAATACACCATGATCTGCAGGCTGTGAGAGAGCGGATGGTAGAGGCTGAAAAAAGGATATCTTCATTAGAGGATAATTACACTCCAGTGCCAAATCGTATATTAGCAGCTGAAAAGCAAGTAACATACCTTAATCAAAAAGTTGATGACTTAGAAAACCGATTAAGACGTAATAATATCAGATTTGTGGGCTTACCGGAGAGGGCTGAGGAGAAGAATCCTGGAGATTTTGTGGAGACATGGATTAAAACCCTATTTCCTGATACTACTTTCTCCACAGCATTTGCAGTAGAAAGAGCCCATAGAATTCCTGCAAAACCACCAGCCCCTGGAGCCCCTGCAAGACCTTTACTTGCACGATTTTTGAATTGTAAAGATCGGGATCTTATACTATGGAAAGCAAGACAAAAGGGCACCATTCAATATGAAAACGCTCAAGTGTTTTTTTCCCCTGATTTTTCAATAGATGTACAAAAATTGAGAGCTACCTTTTTTGAAGTTAAAAAAAAATTAAGAGAACGACACATTATCTACTCCATGGCATACCCTGCGAGGATGAGGGTGGAGGAAGATGGGAAAATATATTTCTTCAGTACTCCGGAGAGTGTACAAGAATGGCTTTGTTCGAAAGGAACTATGAAGTGAACGGAAAGAAGAATCTTGCCATTTTCCTTTGTTTTTCCTTGTAATGAAAACTTTTTCTTTTTTCCTGGCAAAGGATACAAGAAAAAAGAGGAAAAAAAAGAAGCATGTGGATGATGGAATGACGAGGCGGGGGCAGTGAAGGGACTGGGAGTCAAGGAACTATGGGTTTTTTTTTTTTTTTTTTAATGTTTATATTTTTTTTTTTTTTTTGTGCGTTTTTTTTTGTGTGCGTTTTTTTTTTTTTTTTCGGGGTTCCTTTTCCCCTCCCTCCCTCCTCCCACCACTGGTAATTCTTTGAGCCATTTTTTTTTTCTTTTGATGGCTTAGCAAAATTCCTTTTCTGTCAGGAAAACATGACATTTTTCTGAGAGTAAGGTGGGAGCTTGAGTGGAGGCCGCAGCTATATTGTCCTTGCATGCAAATGATTGTATGCTCAGGCAATGTCCCATTGTTTTTTTTTTGGAGTAAGACCTATTGGTCAAAATTTTGCTATATGTGCATGATGATTTTTCTTTTTAAAAAAAAATATTTTTTTTTTGGTAATTTTGTTTGTGATTTTTTTTTTCTCTTTTTCTATTTTTTTCTTTTTCATATTTTTTCTTGTTACTTTTGAAGATCACTGTGTCCTGGTGTGCCCAACTGACCTCAATAATTATATTGGTATAAAATATAAGGAGTACATCGCTATGGGGTATTATCATGATAAATGTCATAGATAGACGGTTCGATATATGGGATCCCTTTTGGGAAGTGAACCTACAGCTATATATAGAAAAAAACCTCTAAGATGACTACAAAATGTGGGTTCCTATCATGGAATGTTAGGGGTCTAGGGACCCCCCAGAAGAGATCCCAGGTAATTACAAATATATTACAAACTAAAGCACAAATTATATGCTTGCAAGAGACACATATGATCCCAGATACAACAAACCAATTGTGCAAACCCTGGATCCAATGGTCAATACACTCGAGCTATTCAACATGTGCAAGGGGGGTTTCATTGCTTGTCCATAGGTTGGTACCATGGAAGTGCTTTCAAAAAAAGGTAGATCCTGAAGGGCAATATGTATTTGTACGAGCTCAAGTGTATGATATACCATTTGTTATTTTAGGTATATATAATCCACCACCTGCTACATTAAGTGTAATTAAAGAAGCTATGCTATTTGCAAGTTTATACCCAGAGGCATTAGTGATATGCCTGGGAGACTTTAATCTTCTGTGGGACCCGCTGGTGGACAGGCATGGACCCCTCCTAAAAAGAACTCGAAAACCACTTATGTTTCGTGAGTGAGGGAAGAATTTGGATGGAGAGATTTGTGGCAAATGCTTAATCCCCAGACCAGGGCTTATTCCTGGGCCATCCCAGGAAGGGGATGTCTGTCGAGAATAGATCTGGCGCTGGTAAATGATAAAATTATTTCTAGGGTTGTCTCTGTTGAATATTTGATTAGAGGAGTGTCTGATCACTCACCACTCCTGGTAAATATAGCAATAGGAATTGAGGGAATGAAGCAAAACTGGAAATTTCAGCCATATTGGTTATCACAGATTGGAACGCACGATCGTATACCTGAACAATTGCAGATATTTTTAGAAATACATAGATCCCAAAGAGATTTGATCTTTTGGGATACCTTGAAAGCATATCTACGGGGGGCACTTAGATCAACAATATCATATATTAAAAGAGCCACCAGGCAGGAAACGGAAGATCTAGAAGAGCAATGTAGAGATACAGAAGCTGCTTTTTTGAAAACAGCAACTGAAATAAATAGGGAAAAATGGGAAATGACAGTAAGAAAATATACTACACATATAGCAGCAATAGCTAAATACAAACAATTTGAATATCAACAGAAGTACTTTGAACAAGGGAATACTTCAAGTCGACTTTTAGCACATATGGCTAAGCAACAAAG
The DNA here is from genome assembly GCF_965119305.1 of Pelophylax lessonae. Classification (NCBI taxonomy): domain Eukaryota; kingdom Metazoa; phylum Chordata; class Amphibia; order Anura; family Ranidae; genus Pelophylax; species Pelophylax lessonae. The sequence goes on from NC_138770.1 coordinate 588,368,437, forward strand.
TACAAGTTTAGTTATAACTAATATACAGCGCCCTGACGGGGAATACGTAAGGGATGTGGCTGGTATTATGTCATGCTTTCACTCGTTTTATACTGATATGTATGCCACCTCTCTTACGTATAATGCAGATGAAATTTCAATTTATCTGAGTGAAATACACTTTCCAGCATTAACGACCGAGCAGGTTAAATCATTAGAGGAAAATCCAAGCGAGGAAGAAGTAAGAAGAGCAATAACAAGTCTAGCAATAGGAAAGGCTTCAGGACCAGACTGACTTCCGTTAGAAGTATATAGTAAATATGTGGATATTCTTGCCCCAGTGCTAGTTCAAGTATTTGATGCAGCTTTCAGGGTAAAAAGACTTCCTGAATCCATGTATTTTGCTACAGTAGTACTAATTCCAAAACCAGAAAAAAATTTAACAGATTGTGCTTCATACCGACCCATATCATTATTAAATACAGACTACAAAATTCTTGCAAAAATTTTGGCCCATAGATTAAACAATGTAATAATTAATATTATACATCCAGATCAAACTGGATTTATGCCAGGAAAATCCACATCTATAAATCTTCGAAGAACACAACTTATAGCTCAGCTTAGAGATCAACTACCAGACTCAAGTGTCTTGGCCTCTCTTGATACAGCAAAGGCTTTTGATTCTATTGAATGGCCCTTTTTGCAGGCAATACTTAGTAGGGATGATCGAACGGTTCGGGTCCACCATCGGTTCGGCCCGAACATTGGGTGTTCGAGGTTCGGCCGAATTTAGAACTTTTTGCCCAAAAAGTTCGGAATTCGGCAACCAGAACCGCCCAAAATGCAATGCTTCAGGAAATGGGCTTTAAAAGCCCGTGATTGGACCAGAACCATTAGCAAAAGCCAAAGAAGCTGAGGGTAAATGTGATGGACTGGCCAATCATGTCTCCAGATCTAAACCCTATTGAGCATCTGTGGGGCATCCTCAAATAGAAGGTGGAGATGTGCAAGGTCTCTAACATCCATCAGCTCCATAATGTCGTCATGGAGGAGTAGAAGAGGACTCCAGTGGCAACCTGTGTAGCTCTGGTGAACTCCATGCCCAAGAGGGTTAAGGCAGTGCTGGAAAATAATGATGACCGCACAAAATGTTGACACTTTGGGCTCAATTTGGACATTTTCACTTAGGGGTGTACTCACTTTTGTTGCCAGTCATTTGGAAATGAATGTGTTGAGTAGGGATGATCGAAGGGTTCGGGTCCACCATCGGTTCGGCCCGAACATTGGGTGTTCGAGGTTCGGCCGAATTTAGAACTTTTTGCCCAAAAAGTTCGGAATTCGGCAACCAGAACCGCCCAAAATGCAATGCTTCAGGAAATGGGCTTTAAAAGCCCGTGATTGGACCAGAACCATTAGCAAAAGCCAATTGAGGGGGCAGGAGAATGCTAGGAATGTGATTGGAGTGACTAGGGGGTCCCTAGACCAATCATTAGTGAATACACCCCCCAGTATATAAGATCGCCCACGCCATATTCCTAGCATTGTTATGCTGGACATGGAAGAGAGTGGAAGCAGTTCTGTTAATTTTACTTGAAAAGTGTCATTTAGCTATTTATTAGTGTCAGGAAAGGGATATCTAGTGTAGTTAGAGTGCTCCTTTACACTTTAGTTAGCTTCAAAAATTTAGTTTTTGTAGGGAAAGTGTTAAGTGTCAGGGGACCGTAGTGTAGTGTAGGGTTAACTGGCAGTGACTGCTATGGCAGGGTGACAAAACCCCTCCATAGCAGGGTGACCACTATAGAGAAATGATCATTTCTCTGAATAGCTTCGGGACACCCATATGGCTTCTCACCAACCAAGCATTTTTTATGCTGCAGGGGCTGCCACTGCCAGTGCTTTTTTGAGGACATGTTTGATGTCAGACATGACATCTGAACATGTGTATAGGGGGTATATATAGACATATATGTCTGAATATATACCCCTAGACATATATAGGTGTGATAGTAGCTGAAATAAATGCTTGCGCTAATGAAATCATTTACAGTAATATATTTCTGCTACTATCACACCTATATATGTCTAGGGGTATATATTCAGACATATATGTCTATATATACCCCCTATACACATGTTCAGATGTTTTGCCTGCCTCAAAAGAACCCAAAAAAATGCTAGCGTCAAAAAAAAATGCCCAGGTGTGTTTTTGCTGGCATTTTTTGTGGGGTTTTGGAGGCAGGCAAAACATCTGAACTTGTGTATAGTGGTGTATATACACACATCCATATATTTATATACACACCTAGACATATATAGGTGTGATAGTAGCAGAAATATATATATAAAAATCAAAAAAATCTCTCTTTTTTTTTTTTCAATAATTGGCTTTTTTTTTTATCAAAAATGACAATTTTTAAGAACTTTTTTTGTGTGATTTTGTGTCTGGGGGGTCTAAAAGGTGTACCTGTGAAGTTTCAGCTCTGTAGCATGTCCAGAACCATAAAAAAAAAAGGATTGTTTGTATTAGAAAACTTTCTGGCAGGGGGTTGGCTCCGCTCCTGTAACACCTTGCCGGTTTAATAGAAGGCATTTTTTTGGGATCTTTGCAGTCAGGAAAAACATCTGAACTTGTGTATAGTGGTACTGTGCACAAGTTCAGATGTTTTGCCTGCCTCCAAAACCCCCAAAAAATGCCAGCAAAAACACACCTGGGCATTTTTTTTTTGACGCAAGTGTTTTTTTGGGCATTTTTTGGGGTTCTTTTGAGGCAGGCAAAACATCTGAACTTGTGTATAGTGGTGTATATACACACATCCATATATTTATATACACACCTAGACATATATAGGTGTGATAGTAGCAGAAATATATGCTTGCGCTAATGAAATCATTTACAGTAATATATTTCTGCTACTATCACACCTACAAGAAGTCATTTCGTTCAAACGGGTCAATACTAGTTTTGGAGACTAAGGTGCAATTAATCTTTCCACAGTACATCATTTCATCTATTGACGTGTTTTTAAATGATTGAAAAGGCAACCATTCCTTGGGTCTTTATTGAAGTATATTGCCTTTATCTATAGGCACTGTCTGAATGAAGATGATTCCCAGTTCAAATATGCTGAAAAAGTCAACAATTTCCATGTGTTGTACTTAATTTTTAACATAATTGTATATGAGGCTCTTCATTATAGTTGTGACATAGAGGAGATAATATACTTAACTACTCTTATATTATACACCCAAAAAAACCTTCTCAAAGTACACGGGGTGTACATAGCACAGCCTGTCCCTCCACTCCTGTTGCAACTTCCCCACTACTTTTACCAGCAATTTCCAGCTGACAAAATGATAACTGAGACTTGCTCTGTCACTATGGCTGCTGGTTCTAACCACTGTTGTCAAAAACAGACCTCGTAATCAGTGTATATAAACACTGTTCAGACTCTGTATTTAGAGATTCAAAGTAATGTTATTTTGTATTTACTCTTTTTAATTTATCTTCAGATTAAAGTGATTGTAAAGTCTCGTCTTAAAAAAATAAATAAATATATATAAAAAAAAATAACAAACATGTTATACTTACCTGTTTTTACTTACACAGAGTGGCCCAGGTCCTCCTCTTCTCGGGTCCCTCTTTGCTGCTTCTAGCCTCTCCCTCCTGACAAGTGCCCCCCCAGGAAGTAGCTTGCTATTGGGGCACCCGAGCCGGGCTACAGCTCTGTGTGTCCATTCAGACACGGAGCTGCTGTTTGCCCCCTCTCTCTCCTGATCGACTAATTGACTTTGATTGACAGCCAACCAGGAAGGAGAGTCCCGGACGGCTGAGGGACCCGTGGACTTCGCTGGACAGAGATGGGGCTCAGGTAAGTATTAGGGGGGCTGCTGGACACAGAAGGCTTTTTATATTGATGCATAAAATGCATTAAGATAAAAAAAATCTTCTGCCTTTAAACTCTTTTAAAGAAAAGAGCCTTTATCTGTATATGATGTCCATTAACCTTCTTAGCGGTATTCCCGAGCGTGGCTCGGGGTTAAATTTCAGAGCCAAAAGCGGTAACCCTGAGCCACACTCGGGGTACCGCCAGAAGCATCGCTGGATCCTGTAAGCAGGGTTACTTACCTTGATCCAGCGATGTGCCTGGCGGTGTCTGGCGGCGGTTCTTCCTCCCGATCCTCTCCGTGCCCTGGCTTCCGTCTCCTGCGACGTGACGTTCATATTAGTTTGCCCCCCAGTGCCTTTTCCTGCAATTTTACTGTACTTTTTATGTATATATATATATATATATATATATATATATATACGTGTATATATACATATGTATATATATATATATATATGTATATATATATATATAATGTATACAGCTGGTTTAGGCTGCTCATTCACAAGATTTACATGCAAAATAATGGTACCGCTTTCAGCACCTAAAATCCAAAAGAATCATACCGCCAGGGAGGTTAAAGCAACTTTACAAATAAAAAATATTATATATTTTTTCTTTATAAAATATGTTCCAATTTAACCCCCTAATTACTGCCTACTTAACCATAATCAGTCTCAATTACCTTCTTCTCTTTACTTTTATTTTTCTGCTATTTTTCTTATTACTTTTTTAAGCAATTGCTATTTCGTTTTTATTTTTATTTACTTTGTTAATGTTATTGTATTGCATTAAAAATTTGCAAAATTGAACAATTAATGCTTCTAATGCATCTCTATATGATTGCAATACTTTGTATCAGAAACATAATTTTAATATCATTGTAAAATAGACAAATTGTAGAATAAATATATACTTTTTTATTTAGAGCAACGCTATTTGTTCACTGACAGTTGGAAAACTAGAAAGAAGTGTGTTTCTTCAACCCATTTACAGATGCATATATAATAATTTTTGTAAGGCAAATTTATCAAAAGAAAGCTTTGCTTGTCTTGAAAACAAATGTGATATAGGTATTACTCTATTACCCTAATTATTATAATTATTACCTAATTATTATAGTGTTAGTGTACCTATTTAGAAAAAAATTAAAAGGTGAACTAACACTGTATACCCTTCTTTCCCAAGGCCCCGCTGAACTTTTCTTTGGGGATGCTAAGCTGTCCGTCTTCACGCAGCTGTATCAGCAGTACGGGGATCTGCAAATACCACTCTTCTTTGGGGACAGACCAGAGCAATTGTAATTGGTAAGTGCCTGCAAAGTGAATTGTTCTGGTCTGTTCCAGGAGCGTTTCACAGAGAAGAAGGGGAAAAACAGGGATTTCCAATTTCCGGATCTCTGGACTGGCTGCATGGGCACTGACAGCTCAGCATCTCTGGAGGTATGTGCAGTGGCTCCGATTGCCACCTCCCGCCCCTGCTCGTCAGTGGGGAAGCCAATGCAGCAGGCAGGAGGCTCTGATTGCCGCCTGACACCCATGATCGCTCCCCGCTGAGAGAGGAGAACGGTCAGCTGTTATAAACAAAGCTAACCGTTCTTCTCCCTGGAATGATCACAGAGCGCATGTGATCCTTCTATAAAGGATCACATGTCTCTTTAGTCATTTCAGAAGCCACGCCCCCCCCACAGTTAGAATCACTCACCTAGGCTCACATTTAACCCCTTAATCACCCACATGGTTAACCCCTTCCCTGCCAATGTCATTATTACAGTAACAGTGAATATTTTTAGCACTGATTACTGTATTAATGTCACTGGTACCCCCAAAAGTGTCATAAATGTAAGTTAGGGGTCTGATCTGTCCGTCGCAATGTTGCAGTACCGCAAAAAAATCGCAGATCGCCGCATTACTAGTAAAAAAAAAAAAACACAATAAAAGTGACATAAATCTTTCCCGTAGTTAGTAGACGCAATAACTTTTGTGCAAACCAATCAAAATACGCTTATTGCGATTTTTTTTTTACCAAAAATATGTAGCAGAAAACAAATTGGCCTAAAATGTTAAAAAATTTTGATATTTACATTTTTCTTTTTTGGGAATGTTATATATCAGAATGTGAAAAATATTGTTTTTTTTTTTTTTAATTGTCGCTCTTTTTTTGTTTATAGCACAAAAAATAAAAATTGCGCAGGTGATCAAATACCACCAAAAGAAAGCTCTATTTGTGGGTAAAAAAAGGACATTTGTTTAGGTACAGCATCGCACGACCGCGCAATTGTCCGTTAAACTAACGCAGTGCCGAATCGCAAAATATGGCCTGGGCATTAAGGGGGCAAATCCTTCTGGTCCTAAAGTGGTTATAAAGTACCTGTTATCTTAGGTAATGACCAATATTTTGTTGAATTAACAGGCTTTAACACAAATGTAAACTTTTTCAGGTCTGTAAGAGGTATACAGATATGTGAGAGATGACGTATTTAATGGATATGTAAAACCTAACAATGCACGTCTCTTATTTGCTCTACTCTGGTCTGTTAAATACACCTTTGGAAGCATTTTGTTATATAACCTTTGATCATGTCAGAAATTCAGAGCTGTCTTGTGTCCTCTGCCCACTACCTTTGTTATCACAAAGAGCCTATTTAGCCCTCTTACAAAATGATTAGTATTATGTAGTAGAGACCTAAGGGAGAGAATGTTGGAGTACTTTAGCAAAAGAAAACTGGTAGGGCTGACACCACCAATATGCTGTGTTTTGTCAACAAAACTGAGAGCATTTCTGGCAGATCCACAAGTATTTTTCTGTTCCTGCAGGGTCTTTAAAGGGGTCTTTAGAGAGGTAAAATGTGGGGAAATATACAAGTATTTAAAAAAAATTTCTGTTTTGTTAATTTTGCCTTGACATACACTTTACATTAACAATATATCCTTTGTTTTCTTCATGCTTCACCATTTGTTCCTGAGGGATGGATATAATCTCTTTATGGTTTCACAGTCCTCAAGAGGTATATTGTTCTTTGGGAACAAAAGGCTGAATGTGTGAGTAGAAACTAAAGCAGGCATTGTGTGCTATCACCTGTTCAGATTTCCAAATACACGAGTATGAACACATTTTATTAGAAATGACAAGCAGATATAGTAATGTAGAAATGTTACACTAAGCACACTTTAATAATTTAGAGGTGCTCCTAAGCACAGAGACATACATGTGGGTACCCTACAAAGAAGGGAATATTTGTGCGCTGCAAACATTGGTGACATGCTATTATCCATTACCACCAACCTGATAGTCTTTCCCTTTCATTATCGGATCTTCTGAGGTCTGGATACCCACTGGACTCCCCTGAATTCTTAATAAAATAAAGGAGATACAGATGCTGTAGCTGCAACAGGACCCCCAAATAACTGCTGTTCCTTCTTTAGTACCGGGTGTGCGCCCATATCTTTAGCAGAATAATGTGCCGTTCACTTTTCTCAGTCTTCCCATTCCTGTCCTGTTATCTACTGTTTAATTCTGGTAAGCTTATATAAGATGGACATTTTAGTCTTGCAGGGTACCTATATACAATGTAAATGTTTTCACTGATTTTTGTTTTCATTTCTGTTTTAATTTTTACATCCATTTGTTCCATTTTGGCCTTTTACAGAAAAATTCCAGGGATAGCTTTATTATATATACCTACATTGATCCAGTTAGGAGCAATGTAACTATGTGTATACCATACCTGGGCAATGACCCTGGAAGCTGAAAATCACTGAAGTAGACATCTCTACTGGTTCCTGGCTTCCGGGTCACATGACAAGCAGCTGTGCTACTGCTTACTGACCACAGGAGGTTGGCTGCTCAGCATGGGTGCCATTCAGAGAATGTTTGGGTTTTCTGAATAAACATGAAGTGTTCTATGACTGAATGAGGCTGAGAGGCTGACATCACGCTCTCCATCTCATCCAATCAGAGAATGCTTTGCATTTATTCAGAATATGCAATGCATTCTCTGAATGTTGCCCATGCTGAGGGGGCTGTAACCTCCTGGGTCCACAATGCATCTGGTCAGCCTCTCAGCATGGCACCGGAGACAAGTAGAGATACTTTAGTGATTTCTATCTTCCAGGGGCTTTGATATGGTATATACATAGTTACATTAGTCCAAGCTGTCCAATATAGCTACAGCTGGAATTCCCATTTAAATATACCATTCATGCTGAGTGCTCTGTTCAATAAATATAAAAAAAAAAAAAAAAACAGACAACCTAGAGAGCTAATAACTTTCTGTGCTCTCTCTTGACTGTTATCAGTAATAATTGTTTCCAGATATCTAAGTGGACTACAACACATGCAGAGAGAACTGGAGAAGCATTCTGTAGTCCTGTTCAAGGAGTAAAATGCTGCTCCTTAACAGCTACAGTACAACAATTGAACGTAGTCACCCTAGGGCAGGAAGTGTGTTACTGGCAGGATCACCAGGTGAAAAAAAATGGAAAAAAGCCTGTAAAAAAAATGCTTGCAGCCACCATATCTAAGGACAGGAAAAGAGAGATTGCTGGGAGGTAGGTCCCCTATTCAAGAGTCTTGATGGGAGAAGGCAATCGAGCATAAATCGGACTTCTGCGAGGCACAATAACACTATGCTGATACCCAGGGCAGCTCTAACAGGTGAAGCGAAATCCCGCTGGCGATATAAGAAGAAATAGGTGCCGCTGAGTGGGGCAAAGTGATTTTATTGTACAAAGATAGCATAAACTCACATGTAATCACATCCATAAAAATGGAGGCCACGCACCGGCTTTCATGTGATTACATGTGAGTTTATGCTATCTTTGTACAATAAAATGACTTTGCCCCACTCAGCAGCGCCTATTTCTTCTTTTAACATATCTAAGGACAGCTGAGCTGCCATATATGAAGTTTTTGTTCTTGGGTTTAGATACACTTTAAATAAAAAGAACTGAACTGCTGAGATATAACTACTACCTGCAATGCTCCAACACCATAACTAATTCCATCAACAATATCTCCTATTTTCATAGTACCTACAGCATACAAAAATGTAAATAATAGAGGCAAAATCATAGTATGAATCAATAACCATAAATACAAGGAAACGTATTGCTGTCATGCATTGCAAATATGAAATAGAAGCGGAAAATTACATGTGTGTAATTACTTCTGAATGGCTCCCTTACCCCTCCGAAAAATTACAATGGCTTTTAATTAAATCAAAGCAGTGCACATGTAGCTGCGCATTAGTACATATTACATACAGGGAAATGGCATATGATTTTCAGATAAAAGGGCAATCACTGGGGTCTTTTGTGAAAGAGCCTCCAAAGCTTTTATTGCATTGTGCATCCAAAGTATGGATTATTGAAATGGAACAGTGCATAGTTATAAAAAATGAAAGACAGTTTGCATTGGATACATGATCTCCTCATGAGTTACAATTGCTGTAAATGAATGCATCCCCAAGGATCCCACTGACGTCTCCATGGTTACCCAGCCTGGATATGAATCTCTATAGTTAAAGTAAAGTAATGTTAGACATAAATAATTCATGGTATCACTATACAACTATGTGACCCAGATTTTAAATATCATGAGATATTAGTTCCAGGCAAGCATTAGTTCAGTGAAAGCAGAAATAAAGGCTTCCGAGTCTGCTCCAAATGAACAGAGAATGGAAAACTGAGCATTATCCGGCGGATTTTTTATATATATATATATATATACCGTATATACACACACACACACATTAGCACTCAAAGAAAAACATCAGTACACTGTAATTTCCAAAATAAAAATAATACATCTAATCGAGGAAAAATATAAAAAACAGACAGATAATGTATATCACATTTTACAGTGCATTAACTTAGTTTAGGATTATTTCCACTTTTGTAGCCAAACTGGGATAACAACTATTCTGTATAATTTGCCCATTCACATATCATTACTGCCAAAAAAAAAATAAAAAACAATTACATTTCTGCTTACCTTTTTACTTGGTGAAAAAATCCACCAAGTATTTCTTTTTATGTAATGTTAAGGACATTGGGGGGGGGTTGTTAAACTTTATTTATTATAAATACCTAATTTGTACTGTGCTGGCAAATCTCATTATCGGTTGTAACTAGATTTGCACACTTTGTGTCAGGGAATTCCTGTGAGACGTCTGGCTAACAGAAATGCGCATGCACGCACACATCTTTGCAGAAGGGCTATCAGGAATGCATGCAGACAAAAAGCTTGCACTATATATGTTGCGCAAAATGGACTATTTAGGAATGCCTCTGTCTGTTCTCTAATGCTGACTGCTCTTCAGCTGTTTCCTGTGTCTTGTGTACTTCCAGTGTGTTTCCTTGGTTGCTGACTCGGCTTACTCCTGACCTGATCTTAGATCCTGCTTGTCTTGACGTTATTCCTGACCCAGCTCATTCCTGATTTTGGCTCTGCTCCTGATTCAGTACCTCGCTGCCTGCCTGTTATGACCCTGGCTATCATGTCACTATGCTCTTGTCTTCGATCCTGGTTTTCCGACTTGTTCGGGTGTTTGCCTGGCTGTCTGTGATCACAGTTCTGTGCATTCCTGCTGAAAGGCTGCTGAAAGCTCAGACCTGCCACACGCTCTGTTCCTGCACTGCAAGTGGAGTGCTTCTTTAACCTCAGCTGAACTACGGTGCATAAATACTGCTCCTGATCTGATGGTTCTCCTGTCTCCTCAGATTCGCATCTCCCACTGCAAGTCCCAGGGTCTAAACCTACAGGCACTCATGTTCCTCCTGTCCCTCGGCACCCTCTGTTTCCCTCTCAGTGGGTCCGGATACAAGAGAGGCCGACCACATCATTTTAGTCTCACTTCAGGTACCTGACACTGTGGAGACTTACTAAAACAGATGCCTTTGCATAGTGACCAATCAGCTTCTAGGTTTTCTTGTCAAAGCCTAATAGAACAAGCTGAGGTTAGAAGCTAATTTGTTACTATGCACAGCTGCACCAGATTCTGTGTCTACCTGTTTTAGTAGATCTCACCCTGTCTGCCCTAATAAAGTGTTAAAGATTTCAAGGCTTGGGTGATACATTATATGTTTATGCACTTTAAAAAAAAACTTCCCTTAAAGCAGTAGTAAACGCCGACAACCTTACTCTGAATTTGCAATATGCAACTTCATGTTGCTCTTTATAATCATTGGGTCGCATACACTATGCACATAAAACATTCTTACTTATCCAATAAACTTTTTCTGAACTCTCCAGCTGGTATGCAGCCGCTGCCATTATAAGTCCTGTCTTCTGCATCCCAACAGTAATGTATTTCCACCCTCACTCATTCTCCATGTCCACAATCCCACGCATGGTCATCATTCCCCAAAGCCAAGCCTCATTTTAGTTTTGGGTTACTATGGAAACTGTGTACAATGAATATGAGCTGATCCTGCTGTTGCCCAGCTTTTCAATGGGGAAGGAGTATTGCGGGATCTCGGGGCTGACACCGACATTAGGAAATGACAAAGCCCTGGCATATACACAGCATTTTTCCGGCAGCATAAGCTTGCCGGAAAAATAGGGCAAACAGTGCATGCGCCGGTGATGTCATTTCTAAAAAAAAAACTGAAGGATTACACCGAAAGCAAGCAGGTAAAAAGCAATAAAGACAAAGCACACAGTACTATAGGCTGCACTAAATAATTTTAAAGAAACTGGTTTAAATGGGTTTACAACCGCTTTAAGCCTAGTACACACAACGAGATTATAGGACGAATGATCGTTCGTTTTTTGCATGCTAGTCTGGAAAACAATGGGGTAACTAAATTAAGAACATTTTCGTAAAACAAAATAAAAATTCAGGAGTGATGTAATGTATTTGTCATGTATTTTTGGAGGAAAGCTGTACTGATTAAGCGAAAATTGTACGATCTGTTATCGCAAGAGAAATATTTTTGTGTTTGTCCGTTCGGATAATTTTGGGTAAAAGCTGTGTACCAATGGTCAGAATATTGTACGATTTCTTCGAAGACTGTATTTTTCGTATAATATTCTGACTGTCTGTACGGACCTTTTAGTCAATCCTCTAATTGTACATCACAAGCTTTTCTAAACAAAAGAAGCTGCCTATAGAGTGCTGTATGTAAATCTGCTCCAAAGAAACAACTGGAAAATTAAGAAATATAGTTTTAAATTGTTTGGTATGCTTTGTGAAAGGGGAACACATAAAAATACATAGTGGGGGGTTCACAAATTTTAAAGGTGTAAATACATTTTAGGCTCCATTCACACCCAAGCGTAGCAATTTACTGGCATTTTATGGGGATTCTTTAAAGCGTATTTTTAAGCTTTTTACAAGCATTTTTAAAGCATTTTAGTAGTGTATTACAAGCGTTTTACAGCTTCAGGTGTTTTTGTTTAGCAGAAAAGAGCCGCTCAGGTGAGGCAAAGCACTCCGGTGCAGGTCGGATCCGCCATCCAATCAAGTATTCAAAGAGAAAGTTTGACCGCACTCAGGAGTTGATGAAAATGGAAGTGTTTTATTCCCCATAAAACTTGAATACATACAGCGCATCACTCAGACATGGAACAGGTTGACTCGTTTCACGATTCTACGATCGCTTACTCATAACCAAGGTTTGTTTGTTTAGCCAATAGAAAGTACTAGAGGGAGGAGAGGGACAGGAAATTAGGGGTGGAGGGCTGCTTTTTGAGCAGAAACGCTTGTAAAACGCTCAATTCAGGGTTTTTTATTGAAGTCTATGGGGCCAAAAAGGCTTGTAATCTGCCAAAAAGAAGCTCATGTACTTTTTTGAGGGACAGGCATTTCGCTTCAGGCGACAGAACGCTCAGATGGGAACAGGGGGCCATTGAAATAAATGGGATTTGGCTTATTGAGGTTTTTTGGAGCTACAAGCTTCATGCAGAAAATCGCTCAGGTGTGAATGGGGCCTTAAAGTTCACCTTTAAAGCCATCTTTTATTCTTTCTCCCAGCAATATAATCTTTCATTAAAGGGGACACGGAAAGCAATACAAGCTGGCATCCCAGCAAAGCTTCCAACCTTCCATTACAGCAGAAATTATAAGCTATCTAAGGTAACTGGGCTGATGTTCTAAAGGAGGTAAGAATCGTCACATGATAAATTGTGTAAATTTTCAGTTCAGTTATTCAATCATGTGAAAACTAAATTCCTGTTCACTTTGAATATCCAATAATGTGCAGATGAAATAGGTAAATGTTTTGCTTTTTATGTGATTGGATAATTGAAGTGAATTTTCACATAATTGGGTGGAATGATAGTGGTGATTAGACTGAGGACATCTTGTGGTAGAAAAGAACTGTGGGGGAGAGCTCTGGATTAAAAGTTAAAATATGGCATCAAAAGCTGCTTTTCTAAAATTTTCATTTCTAACGGGATATTCATTTTATCTTACTTACTTATTGACTGTAGTACTGCCCTAAAACTTCTACAAACTATTTTTACTGTCTGTATCATGTGAGGCAGTTTTCCTTTTGCTGCCCTGGGATGCAACATTTAAATTACCATAACTGGTCACTAAGACAAATAAAGAGGGTAAATCTACCCAACAGGGCCACAAACAATAAAAACATGACAGGGGTCTAATTGTCCCCCACTCTATTCAAAGCTAAAAGAAAATGTATGGGCTATACATACAACTTAAAGCGGTACTATACTCTGAGGAAAAAAAGGCCCTGCAAGACAAAGGCATAATGAGCTAGAACGAGAGCTTAGAACGAAGCCCCGACACGGACCCCCGGACACCGCTGTGGGAGCGGACATGATCCCTCAGCGTCTCTTCCGGGTTTGGCGGCTCCGACGCTGTGAGTGGCCGAAGCCGCGATGAGGAGTATCTTCAGAGCGCATGCGCCGCACTCGTCAGCGGCTGCATGCAGTGGTAATATCTCCTAAACCGTGCAGGTTTAGGAGATATTAATTGTACCTACAGGTAAGCCTTATTTCTCTATATTTATCCAAGATGAAGTTCTTCTTTAAAGGTAAACCGTGTGGATAGAAATATGGTATACAAATTGGAGCCATATTGCTCATGACCAGTTTAGCACCTTTTGAGTCACTAACCTAGAACAAGCATTCTGGGCAGGATTCAGACTTCACTGGCTGCATGTTTGTTCTGCTTGTGCAATACTACCCATAATAAAATATAGTTCTGCAATAAAAGCCCAAGAGGGGCAGAGGGCAAGAGTGTGGGCTTACAGACAACGATGTGAGGGAATCAGTCTTTTGTATCAAAACATAAGGCCTTTAGATTTCATATAGAATGTTGCATTAGAATGATAAATGTAATACTCCAAATTGTTATCCAGCAGAATCATTGACTAAAGGCTGAATACACTTCTAGAAAAAATCCCCAAGTATTATCCTTGCTGGAAAATAATCTTACAAAGAGCAGCTGAAAAAGACAAGTAGTATTTCTCTCCTAAATGCCATCCTCTTGTTAAATTGGAATATGTGAAAAGATTCAACCCTCAAACTCACCTTCTGACTTTCTCTAAATTCTCTTTAACTGCAATTTGCATTTTAAAAGAAAACAGTTCCTTGATAGTCTGGAGCAGTTAACCTTTACCAATAGAAGAATATGTCAGAATTCATTTCATATGTCAGTTAAAAATGTTTTATTTATTAGAATATCTAAATTGTTTGCTTTGCATATAAAAATTGGTACATTTGATTTCGGCACTGACAAACGCTTGCTGTTAATGTTCACTGTGGGGTTTTTTGGAACCTGAAAAGTAAAAAAAAAAAAAAACATAGCTGCCTATACCCTCTGACCATTGACCTTAACCTATTCCTTAGTCTGACCCCAACACTCCCTGAATGTTACCCTAACTCTAGCCCTAACTTCACCTAAACACTGGAACTTAAAGCAGAGTTCCACCCCCCTTAAAAAAATTAAAAGTCAGCAGCTACAACTACTATAACTGCTGACTTTTAAATAGTAGAACTTACCTGTCCAGGGAGCCCGCGATGTCGGCACCCGAAGCCGATTTTCGTATCAGCTCTCAGGTGCCGCTGCCACCATCCAGGGTAAGGGAACCCAGCAGTGAAGCCTTTTGGCTTCACTGCTGGTTCCCTACTGCGCATGCGGAAAGCGTGCTGCGCTTTGTAATTGGCCCAGTGGTGGCTGGGGAAGGAAGGGGGCCGAACTTCCGAGGGACGCTGTCTCCCAGGAAGTGGGGAAGGGTACCTGTCAAAAACAGGTACCCGTTCCCCTCTCCCCCCTGAAAGGTGCCAAATGGGGCACCAGAGGGGGGGAGGAAGCAGATCAGCTGAGTTACACTTTTGAGTGGAACTTGCTTTAAGTCTTAACACATAAAGCCAATTCTTAGCTTTGGATAAAGTGGAGAAGATTACGGTATATTTTTGTAAAGAATTTATTTTTGTTTTTAAACCCATTAAGGAAATACAGTTTTTTGTAAGAACTTACCGTAAAACTCTTTTCTCTGAGTCCTCCGACAGTAGCAGTCGTTCATTAAGCCTTCACGAGTGGGTAATGGCGCCCTCTGCAGGAGCAAGCTAGGCAGTTTGAAAGGTAATAAAAAACTTTCTACACTTATTCCCCATACACACGTGCAGATTATCTGCAGACTTTTGTCTGCAGACTTACCAAAACCATATAATATGAGGTCAAACCTAAACACTTTCAATTTGTATGCAATCCGGCAGGCCCTTGCACTACATAGAAAAGGTAAGTCTGCAGACAAAAGTCTGCAGATAATCTGCACGTGTGTATGGGGCATTAGACACACTCCAGGGGGCCGTCCCTCAGCCATTATCCTGACACAGTTATCACTGTCCTTCAGTTTGTAGCAAGCAGTACCGGAAGGCAACAACCCCAAAATCCAAAGACAGAGGGGTGGGGGCTGTGACTGTCAGAGGACTCAGAGAAAAGAGTTTTACGGTAAGTTCTTCCAAAAAACTCTATTTTCTCGTACGTCCTCCCACAGCCGCAGTCGCTCATTAAGCCTTCACGAGTGGGACGTCCCAAAGCAGTGCAGGTGTGAGGGGTGGGAAGACGCAACCTTACCGAAAAGGCAATGTATCAACCAGGCCAGAAAAAACAACTGAGCCAACAGGGCAACAAAAGCTCAACAGGAGCTAACCCAGAATAAGAAAAAAACTGTTTTCAAGAAAAAAATATAAAGAAAACTGAGACACTAGGTCCCAGCAGGGAAGACCTAGCCTACTCTTGACGCTAGGCAGCATAAAACTGAAGGACAGTGGTAACTGTGTCAGGATAATGGCTGAGGGACGGCCCCCTGGAGGTGTGTCT
Organism: Pelophylax lessonae; assembly: GCF_965119305.1. Taxonomy (NCBI): domain Eukaryota; kingdom Metazoa; phylum Chordata; class Amphibia; order Anura; family Ranidae; genus Pelophylax; species Pelophylax lessonae. Next base: position 588,384,601 of record NC_138770.1, read on the forward strand.
AAGAGTAGAAAGTTTTTTATCAACCTTTCAAATTGACTAGCTTGCTCCTGCAGAGAGCGTCATTACCCACTCGTGAAGCCTTAATGAGCGGCTGCGACTGTCGGAGGACGTAAGAGAAAACACACTATGTGTGAATTGGTCCATATTGGAGATTGTTCTCCAATAGGTAGAGTGTGAAGATACAATGTTTTGGGTTATATGTAGTTATTCTGCCATAGCCAGTCACTGAGGGATGTATGCTATTGATGTGATCTGGAGAATAGGGTGGATATTTGGATTGACTATCTGGAAGGGTGCCTGGAATGAATGTGTGTGTGTGTGTGTGTGTGTGTGTGGGGAAGGGAGGGGGATGTGTGTGTGTGGGTCCATTAGTTGCCTCCCAGGCCTGCTACCTGGAGAAAATGTCAGTGTAAGGACAGTGTTTACCTGGGGCCTGAACCTGGACCCAAGAAACTTAATCTGCCCTGTGTCACAGCCAAAATAAAAAGGAAGATGGCTGCCTGTTGGAGCATCTTCATAGGCATCTGCTATTTGGAAGAATGTCTAGGAGAACTTAGGGGAAGCTGCTACTGGATGTATATAGCATGGAAACCTCATTACTCACCACCTGCTAGTTGCAGGCTGCCACGACAGTATTTAGGGCTACCAAGGGTGGTATTTAAAAGACCCATTATAATTTGGAGGCAGCTACTGAATATTCCAGGGCCACTAATTAGTTGTTCACAAAGGATGCACTTATAACTGTGAAGCCGTCACTGAAACATTAGATCCTATTCCTTTAACCCACTAATCTCTAGATATTTTAGGCAATACATTTTTTTAAAAGATTCACCTTAAAGTCTGTCTGAGAAACAGTACAAGTAAAGAGAAATGTTTTTTTTTTAGGTGCTATACAAAAGAAAAAAATATATTTTTAAAAAAATCTCAATTGTATTTATACAAAGTTAAAAATATTCAACAATAAAATAAACATTATTGTTACATATATTGTGCCGTCTTTCCAATTTACTCTACGAGTCGGTTCACAATAATCCGACTCGAAGTCGCCCCCCGACTTCGGGCGACTTATGAAGTCGCCCCTGCAGTGTGACTTCAGCGCGGCTTGCAACGACTTCTCATAATAAAAGTCAATGCAAGTCGCTACGACTTTGCAAAGAAATAGTGCAGGAACCTTTTTCTAAGTCGGAGCGATTTGAGTCGCTCTGATTAGAACGGTTCCATTGCACAGCATTGGAAGCTACTTGTCAGGCGACTAAGTCGCCTGACAAGTCGGATCAGTGTGAATCGGCAGTAAATGTTTTGCTATGAACTAGCTTCTTCAGGAGATAATTATGGATGCTGCATATGTAAACACTGCAAAAAATATACATATCAATTAAACACAAAAAGAAACTGTGCAAAATCAACATTAACAGATTAAGTGAATGGACAATGATGCTTACATAGGATAGGTCCATTTCTGACACTAAAATCAATATTTTTTGCTAGAAAATTACTTAGAACCCCCAAACATTATATATACATATTTTTTTTAGTAGAGACCCTAGAAAATAAAATGGAGATCGTTGCCATTCTTTTTGTCACACTGTTTTTGCTCAGAGGTCTTACAAAGACAATTTATTTTGGAAAAATACACTTTTTTGATTTAAAAAAATAAAAAAAACAGTAAAGTTAGCTTAATTATTTCTATAATGTGAAAGATAATGTTATGCTGAGTAAATAGATACCCAACATGTCATGCTTCAAAATTGCACACGCTCATGGAATGGCGACAAACATTGGTACCTAAAAATCTCCATAGGTGACGTTTACATTTTTTTACAGATTACCAGTTTAGAGTTACAGAGGAGGTCTAGGGCTAGAACTATTGCTCTTGTTCTTACGATCGTGGCAATACCTCACATGTGGTTTGAACACCGTTTACAAATGTGGGCGCGACTTACGTATGCGTTTGCTTCTATTTTTTTACTACGCTTTCCCTTTAAAAATATTTTTTTTTAATCACTTTTATTCCTGTTACATACAAGGAATGTAAACATCCCTTGAAATTGAAATAAGCAGGACAGGTCATCTTTAACCACTTTAGCCCCGGAGGATTTGGCTGCTCAATGACCAGGCCCTATTTTGCGATTCAGCACTGTGTTATTTTAACGGACAATTGCGCGGTCGTACAACACTGCACCCAAACAAAATTGATGTCCTTTTTTTCCCACAAATAGAGCTTTCTTTTGGTGGTATTTGATCACCTGTGCGATTTTTATTTTTTGCGCTATAAACGAAAAAAGAGCGACAATTTTGAAAAAATTACTATATTTTTTACATTCTTTTATATGAAAAATAAAAAATGTAAAAATCTAATTTTTTTAAAATTTTAGGCCAATTTGTTTTCTGCTACATATTTTTGGTAAAAAAATCATATTTTGATTGTTTTTTTTTTTACTAGTAATGGCGGTGATCTGCGATTTTTTTTTTTGCGGGACTGTGACATTGCGGTGGACAGATCGGACCCCTAATTGACTTTTTTTACATTTTTGGGGGTACCAGTGACATTACTACAGTAATCAGTGCTAACAATATGCACCATTACTGTAAAAATTACACTGGCAGGGAAGGGGTTAGCAGTATGTGTGATCAAGGGGTTAAATGTGTCCCTAGGGGCGTGATTCTAACTGTCAGGGGACATGGCTTGTGAAGTAATCACAGAGCCATGCAATCTTATATAGCAGGATCACATAGCCTCTGTGATCACTTCAGGGAGAATGACAGACGGCTGTGTTTACATCAGCTGTCTGTTTTTCTCTCTCAGCTGCGGGAGATCGCAAAAGGCTGGCGGCCATCGGAGCCGCTGGTCACACGCACTGGCTCCCCAGCTAACGAGCAGGGGTGGGAGCGTGCCGCCGGCGGCGACTGCTCGCCCCCTAGAGTCTCCTCAGTGAGCTACCTAGTATAACGTCGCTTTGCCCAGGAGTGGCTGCCTGCCGCAGTAAAACTGCGGTAGGTGGTAGTTATGTGGTTAATGTGAGATCTGGGGTCAAAAAGACCTCAGATCTCACATCTACACTAAAAAGCTATTAAAAAAAAAAAAAAATTAATATTTTTTTTTCATCATGAAAAAAATGGGCACTTTAAGGGCGTTAGAAGGAAGCGACATCTGCCAGATTGCCCTCATTCGACTTCCTGCCTAGGAGGGGAAAGGACCGGATTGTTTTCCCCGCTACCGACGGCTTCGGTAAGCAGGGAAAACGAACGGGAAGTGGCAAGAGGGGGGGGGGGCACCTCTCCTGCTGACCATAAAATTTATACCACTGTGAATCTGCTGCTGGGACCACTTTTATGTGAAAGAGGACTGCCTGCCTTTTAAAAAAATACCAGGGTTATGGTAACTATCTACTGCCATAACCCCAGTATTTAAAGTCAAAGTAGCGATGTTAAACTGCGGCGGGTGGTCCGTAAGTGGTTAATAGTTTAGCTCAGGTGTTGTTAGGAAGATATCAGCACACCACAGGGAGAGACCACCCAAGGAATTCGATGCCTGGGAGGGAACATATTGTTATAAAAATGACAAAAGATTGTTTCAAATAATGTGCATGTCTATTGAACCAAAGATAATACATACCCTTAAAAAAGTGGGACAGTTGTAAATGAGAACAATAAGGTGGTTGCCAGAACTCCCATCAATCCTAATGTTCTACTAGCAAAAAATGATCTTTAAGATTTCTCCAAATTAGTGATGATAGGGCTACAAAGTGGCCACTTCAACCCCTGTGGAGTCTTCAAAAAGCAAGGTGAGAGATTAATCTTTCAAACCAGCTAATGATCCAAACAGGACAATTGTTTAGCATAACAAAGTAACCTTACCTAATGTCTCCTGTGGAGCAGAAAAGACCTCCTCATCCCAGAGCATACAAACGCTTTAATAGCATCATTCCTGGGTCCCTTTAATGTCTCACCCCAACTCCCCAGCATCCATTGGCACCAGCGGAGGCGCGGATGCCAAAATAACCCACCGCGCATGTGCAAAATGGTGCCAGACATGAGTCAGGTGGCGCAATATTGGAAATCCAAGTCTTGCCAGGAAAATGACAACCAGTTACCATATAGACCTGAAAAAAGGTGATGAAACAGTTTGCACACTAGGGGGTTCTAAATAAGACACCTGCCAGGACAGAGCAATGGCAACGACATGTATTGCCAAATAATCTGCCCCACGGTGTCCCAGGCGTTCGTATGGTAGCTCACCAATCCACAACAACCTAAAGAAATAGAGCACCAACTAGTGACCATTTAGTATATCAATAAAGAAAAGGAAGGGCAAAAAAGTGGGACAAAAAAGTTTGATGAAGTCTGACATCTAAGCAGAGGACCTTTACAAAATGCCATGCAAGCATCATATATATTAGATACATTTTTACAGAATATATATATTTTAAGAAAAAAAAAAAAAAGAAACAAAATTATTATAAACTGGCCAGAGGTATAATAAATAGTAATAGAAAGATATTTATTACAAAACTCATGGACCCATTGAACCCTGGAAATCTTGTGGCAGCTAAGGTATAAATCAATTTGGATTCTTACTGCAGCACAAATTTGTCAATATCTCCCCCTCTTTCATGCTTGTGTATATGTTCAAGGGCAAAAAAATCTCATTTTAGATAAATCAAAGTTATGATGATAGAGACCATTGTGTCTGCTAGAGGTGATTCCATTTTATTTTTTAGAGATTAGAGACACATGGTCTCAAATTCTGTGAAAAAAAGGTCTTTTAGTTTTCCTAATGTAGAAAATTCCACATTCACATGTCATGTAATAAATAACGCTGATGGTCTGGCAATCGGCCCCAAAATTGGGCCTGTAAAGGTGACCATTGGGCAAGGTCACCTCTTGGGCATTTATCACAAGACTGCAAAAGTTGCATTTTCTACATGATTTGGTTCCAGTGAACCTTGGCAGTAGGAATCAGGGTTTATTTGAATAGTGGCTCTGAACCAGTTGGTCCTTCAAGGAGGAAGATCTCCTGAAAGTGATTTGAGGTTGTGTATTGACATACAGTATTTGGAAACAGTTTAATCAGACACCAAAAGGTTCCAGTATTTTTCACAAATGTGTCGTACTTGTTTGTGATGGCCAGAGTATCTAGTAATCAGTCTTACATTTTGTTCAGAAATTTTGGATTTAGTAGTGTGCAATAACCTGTCTTTGTCTTGATTACAAGCTCTATGATAGGCCTTTTTTTTTTTTTTTGTTCAATATATTTTTATTGCAAAAAATGTAAGATTAACAAACTGAAGACAATAACAAGTCAACAACTACATGGTAAGGAATAAGCCAACTCTAACAGTTCAGATATACATCGGCTATAACCCCTATCGAGTATTCGGCACTGGAGGGCTCTAGCTTCAGTCTCAAAGTCCTCTAGAGGCAAACTTAAGGTTTTCTGGTGATGAGATAGTGAATTTCAAATTGAAATTATTAGTTTCCAAAATATTTAAAAAAAACATCAAACTCATACCTAGAACCAGTCCAAATAGCGATTTGGCAACAGCACTGTTTTTGTTTATTATGTGCATTTGTTGTTTTTCATGTGGGCACATATTGATATTTAAGCTAGAGCCTCTAATACAATTAATTTACCTTTTTTTTTTTTTTTTGGCACATACCAAAAATCGATGGCAGCTACACAATAGGTTAGTCAGTTTTATAGGAGGCACGTTTTTTTATTTTAATTTTTCAATTGACCTGTTTAGATCATTAGCTGGTTTGATTAATCTCTTACCTTCCTTTTTTGCGGACTCCACAGGGGTTGAAGTGGCCACTTTGTAGCCCTATCATCACTTATTTGGAGAAATCTTAAAGATCACATTTTGCTAGTAGAACATTAGGATTGATGATAACAGATAAGACACTAAGTAAGTTTAATTACCACCTTAATCAGCCACAGAACCTGTGTTTAATTAGTGTGTGTCCTGGTTTAAAGTGATGTGGTGGCAACCCTATGTTGCTCATGCCTTGGCTGGTAAAACCCTGCATGAATTTCCTGCCTTGTTCAGGCATCCAGGTTGCAAGATGACAGCAACCATCAGGTGGCCACAGTTAGTCAAGACACTCTAAAGGAGTCTGTTACAACTCTCCCTGTGCAAGGATTCTCTACTCTGACAATGTCAAGCTTCTCCTTGCAGGACCAGTCAATTGGCCAATTTACCTCTCCTCAAACGATTCCTAAAAGGAAAATGCAGCTCAGGAAGATCTTTGAGCAGGTTTTTTGTACCTCCTTTTGAAGGCTGCTAGGATGCCTAAAATGGCAGAGGTACCTGCAATGCAATTAGCACTTCCAAAGGAGTGCATTGCCTTTTTTCCTATGGTGTTTAAGCTAGACGATCATTCTTCAAGAGAGGTGTAAATTGAACAGAAGGACAGAGCAGCAGAATGTCTTAGTGGTCAGCACCTTGCAGTACTGGGTTGCTCAAGTTCAAACCCCCATCAGGACACTTCTACCTGCACTGCAGTTAGGGTTGCCACCTCATCCCTTTAAACCAGGACACATATTAATTACACGGGTTCTGAGGCTAATATAAAGCAGATAAGGCACTGAGTTAATTACCACCTTAATCAGCCACAGAACCTGTGTACTAATGTGTGTCCTGGTTTAAAGGGATGAGGTGGAAACCCTAACTGCAGGATGTCAGATTAAGGCACTTATGGGGAAGAGGTTTTCCAGCATAATGAGTCACTTGTTTGGTTGATGTGGTCTTCATCAGCTTAGCAGTATACATGGAGTTGCCTTTTTAGGATGGTGTGTCCTTCAGGGGTATACTCAATCAGGATGATCGGGTGTGTGCTTGGGGGGTGCAGCGTCTTCTGGTGATAGCCTTGTGTTGGACTTGTCCCCGAGGGGTATATCTGTCTGCAGTTGCAGCCTGGGAGTCTGCCCTAACCCTTGCCTCCCTTCCAATGCAATGGAAGTTGGGATGAAGAATGTTCTATCCTAAATAATAAAATTGACAAGTAGGACAATCTGGTCTGCATTGCAAGAGTTTATCCTGCCCCTTCAAGGGCTAGGTTTATCTTGATGGCAAATAGCTGGAGATGATTCTACAAGTAGAACATTCTTGTCTGCATTACAAGAGTCTAAACAATACCCTAAAGGGCTAGCTTCATTTGATAGCAAATAGCTGGTAATAATTCTACAAGTGGGACAATCCTGTCTGCATTACGAGAATTTAGCAGTCCCCTTCAAGGGCTAGCTTTATAACAAAAAGCTGGGAATAATTCTACAATAGGACAATCGTGTCTTCATTGTGAGAGTCTAAACAGTACCCTTCAAGGGCTATCCTCATTTTACAACCAAGGGCTGTTTAGTCCAGCCTCCTTCCCTCAGAGTACATGTCTGCTGAATGAAAGAAGACTGCAGTTCAAGATTCAATGTCTTACTTCAAAAGTTTGCTCCTGAAGTTCCGGCTTGGAGACCAGAAAGAATTGAAGAAAGACAGAGTCCTCAACCAAGTAGTCAGAAAAGAGCTCCAATTCTGGGGGAAATGTTGCTTACTGGCCTTTTTCATATTTGTGCCCCCCATACATATTTTATGGGTATGTGGTTGCTCCTCTTCTTCTAGGAAGATACAGCTTTGGTCTTGGACAGTTGGACCTTCAGGTCAAGCACTTCAGGCCATGTTGGTCAATCATCCACCTTCAAGCCTCTGACTGTGCCAGGAGGAATCCTTTACTCCAGCAACAATAAGCAAGTTCTGCTAGCCAACGTAGGTCTAACTGTCTCTAGGGATGGCAATTCCAATTCCAGCAGATGTGGTTTTAGGAGGACTACTATTGTTGCTCAGAGGGATGCCTATTTCCAATTCCCAGAGCTGTCTTCTGACATACCTCTGTTTCTACATGGATTAAGACGTCATGCAGCATATATGTCTGCTGGTTGGGTTTTTGATCCACTCCTCTTCTAGACAGGAATTCCTGTCAAGTATATGTAGGAAGTTCTCAGAACCCCACAAGGGATTGGCTGGCTAGTCTTTCAAAAAGAGTCTTGTGACTCCTACGCAAATCCTTGTGTATCTGAGAGCTTAATCCATACGTAGTTTTTGTCACTAGAACATACTGGTGGTAGGGTGCTGGGTATTCCTGACTTTCCTCTCTTCACCTGTCAGTGTCTCAATACCTGACGATCAGGACAATGGTCTCTCCCGTCTCTATATTGAGGTGTGCTCAATGGAAAAGGCCTCCTGTCCTGAAAGAGAATTTTTTTCTCCAATGTTGATCATGCACCCAGCGATTCATGTCTTGCAAACAGGCAGATGAAGCCGTGGGTGCTGGCAGAGTAATAAATCTTCTGTGCTGCTGAGTTACTGCCAGTGGAACTCCCCTGTCAGGAAGTTGTTTTGCCAGTAGAACTTCCCATTTAGCAAGTTAGTTTGAACATTCTGGTTTTGTGGTCATCACTTTCATCCTCCGTTCAATTTTGTCGTCTGACAGCAGGCTTTTTAGTCTACAGTGAGGCTGAACAACTTCCCAGTGGTATCCCACATCAGGTGCAGGTCAGAACCTGCAGGGTCAGTCCACTGAGAAGAGGTAGAGATGACTGTGATCTGGGTGAAGTATCTACATAGAATTTCCTGGGAAGATTCCATATTCTGTTGCCCAATTGGGCAATAAGTGGTTCCTACATACAGGTCCCTTCTAATGGATTTTATCTTTGGTCAAAATTTCAAATTTTCCATTTTGTCATGTGAAAAGCAAAACTCTGTTTACTTATTTCATTTAGTAAACCAGACACAAATCTGTGTTTGCGTTCTTAAAACAGAAAGTTAGTGGAAAGGAATTATTCGAGGGAAGGTTGTTCATCAAATGATTCCTTTTGATAGCACTAAAAACCTGGTGGAAACTTCAGTCCTTCCCTATTGTATCCAAAAAGAAATTATGTTGGAATTGGGCCTCATCCTTAAACCTCTATAACCATTCTAACCCTTTCCACTTGCTTTAACTCCTTAAATGTTGTACTTTTGTCCTAAATGGGAATAATACCAGTCCTGCTTCAAATTCAACTGATTTGCATAAACAGGGTAGCAGAGTGGCTATTACTCATGCCATGTTGTGCTGGTATCCCTGATTTTGCAACCACCAGAATCTTGTCTGTCATCTCTCTGGAATCTGTGTCACATTTCAGTGAACCTCAAGGTATTCTTCCATGACCTAAAAACATATAGGCAAGTCTGGATGGGTAAATTCTGTCCAGTTATTACTAGTACATGCTCTCCTCTAGGATAGAAATCTTCAAAACAGACACAGACAGCAATAAAAACCCAACACAAGTTTTACTCTATCCATTCACTATGCAAGAAATAGCGGATCTAAAGAAATCTTGTCACCACACTATGCTTACCAAGATGAACGTACCTAGTAAATGTATTTATACTGTATAACAATAATTCAGACAGCCCTTTTTTTCCTCTTTCCCAGCCCTGACCTCAACCAAATCTTCAGCTAACTCTGGAAATAAGTGTAAGTTACCAATCCTTGATTTGCTGCTTTGTGATTTTCTATTTATATTTATATTCTATAGTTAAACTGTCAGCATGAGGTATACCTGGGTAGATGGCATAACCAATCAAATATTTCAGTTCATTTTAGACATTCTTCAGATTAGTCTATTCTCTAGTTTAAATCCCCAGAGAACTCTTTTGCAATTCTTGTAGCTATTGCTATTTCCAGAAATTTCTTCACATTTCATGTAATAAAAGCTAGGGAAGAGGGGAAGGTGTTTATTTCACAGTTAAATCATTTTATTATTATTTTATGGGATTTCACAGTAGCATCCGTATCATTAATGGCAGCGGAAAACTCTGTAATAAATGTGAATTGCGCCAGAGAAGTCATTTTTAGAATCCAATATTCTGTCCCATTTACATAATCTTGGCAGTTTATCTGTGAAAGCCATAAACCATGTAAAATGGATGAGACAGATATGAAATCTTGGAGGACCAGGAGAGGACTCAATTTGTTTGAATTGTGTTTCTATCATTAGAGATAGTGGCGGCTCCACTCTTCACTCTTCACCAAATTATACTGTTCTCCTAAACGTAATGATGGCTTTCCTACAGAGTAACTACTTGTTAATAAACAATAGAGCTGGAACACATCAAGTTTTTGCACTTCATGTTTAATTTGTTTTAGTTAAGCTCCGGTGCAAATGGCTTGAATAGCTTAATCATAAGTGACAATAGTGAAACAATGCAATGTCCACAGCACATCTGCTGTGGAAGTAATTAATGAAAATTGTAACTTTTCCAAAATAGCCCTATTGTTTTCCCGTGTACATATGCTCAGCCACTGCAAATCACAGTGTAGTCGAAAACAGATTTAGACCATAGGGATGATTAAATGTTGCTAAAGATTTCAAGAAACTGTATAAGAAACCATATTGGAATGATAACAGTTCGGATCCACAGTGAAGGATGTACAGCAAAGTAAATTTTACAGTTCACGTTATCAGTTTTGGTAATCTAGCTGTGAGCGTTTAGATTTCAAGCTGAACTAGGGGAGGATTAAAAGAATAAATAATCCAGTTAGTATCCCTCCCAAAAAAACAAATGTACTTTTGTAGTACATTTTAGAACAAATAATTATTATTTTATACAGGAATATTATAGTGCGGAAACTTTGCACAGTGCTTTACACTGACAGTACAGTTATAATACATTTCAATACAAGTTTAGGAGGGCCCTGCCCATTAAGACTTACAATCTAAAAGGAATAGGCAAGTGGTAAAAAAAGGCAATAACTGTGAGAGATGAGATGATGAAGAAAGTGAAAATTAAATTTTTAGGTGGAGGCAAGATGAGTTTTCAAGGATATCCTAAAGGTGTAGAGAGTAGGAGATAGCCAGAAAGATCGGTGTAGGGGGTTTCAGAGGATGGGAAAGGCTCTGCAAAAATCCTGAAGGCCAGTATGGGAGGAGGTGCTAAGAGAGCTAGAGAGCAGGAGGGGATCTTAGGAGGAGCAGAAAGAACAGTTTGGGAGATATATTTAGATAAGATTGGTGATGGGGCTTGGGGCAGAGTTGTGGATGGCTCTGTATGCATTTAGTACTTTGAATTTTATTTTGTTGGTAAGTCAGAAGCCAGTGGAGAGATTGGCAGAGTGGGGTGGCTGGCACTGAGCAGTTGATAAGGTAGATGAGCCTGGCAGCAGCAAAAGTATAAGTACCATTCCTAATATCAGCATTCTAATAATACCTTAAAGAGGTTGTAAATCTCTAAAAAAAAAACAAATTTAAAAAATAAAAACCTGAAAGACAAAGGCATAATGAGCTAATATGCATCGTATACTAGCTCATTATGAAATACCTACCTTAGAACGAAGCCCCTGCAGCGGTGCCTGCTCACCCGTCTTCCTTTCCGGGTTTGTGTCCTCCTGCCATCTGGGAGGCTGGAGCCGCAATGATGTCACTTTCGCGCATGCGCGTGGGAGTCACCGTTCACGGCACAGGGCTCTAAAGGAACGGGACGGGCAGCCGTTCCTTTAGAGTGCATGCGCCAGTGATGTCACTGGCAGCATGCAAAGTAAGAATCTCCTAAACGGTGCATGTTTACAGTAGTTTTAGGTAAGCCTTATCATAGGCTTACCTATAGCTACAAGTTACAAAGGAAGCTTTAAGAGCTTCCTCTTTAAAGTGTATTTAAACTCAACAACAATAACAATATATTGCAGCTTTTCGGTGCTTAGATGTGGTGGTTGTATTTGTTTTCTCTATTTAAGCCATTTTTCCCCTTATTTTCAGTTAAGAATTGTGCCAGAGACACATTCCTGTTCTAAAATGCTTGCTCCTGATTTGAACTACAAACCACCTTCTCATCTCCAAAATAAAAGGGTGGAGGTGATCTGTAGTAAAGCAGGTGAGAAGTCAGGCAGAGCTTACAATGCTGTTTGGGATTTCACTGCTCTGCAGACGACATTAGAAGCTCACTAAATTTCTGGCAGGATTCAAAGGTATTTTTAAAGAGACAAAACATGAGCATGTATTGCAGAAAATTATTTAATATATACATATACATATTTTTTATTTGCCCAGGCAGGCACACACTTTAACATGATTTTGCGTACTTTGTGTATTTTGATACAAAGTGCATGCATTATTTTTAAAAAAGAATTTTAGACCAGTATACATAAGCACACATGGGGAAAACAGACATATTGACAATAGTTCCAAGTATGCACACAGGGCTTAAAAAATGCCTCTTTTACAGGAGTTTGGCATTTTTTTTCAGCCTAAAAAAGCACCTCGATGTTGGCTTATTTGTCCATGCACACATACTGTAGGCGTTTACAGGCATATTAGAAGAGGAGAGTTTACAGTTTGAAAAAAAAAACATCACCAGCATGTTCAGGAGAGGAGCATTAGAGCAGAAAAAAATGTGAAACACACACAAAACGCAGACTTGTATAAAGTATTCAAAATTTCTACTTGAGTAAAAGTACAAGTGCTCGATCAAAAAGTGACTTGAGTAGAAGTGGAAGTGCTCGCAAAAAAAGTTACTTAAGTAGAAGTACTAAAGTATTCAACATTTTTTTTACTTAAGTATTGCAAGTAGTTTTTTCAAAAAATGTGCTACTTAAGTACTAAAAGTAAAAAGTACCAGTAGTTTTGAAAAAAAAAAATCTACTCAAGTACTGAAAGTAGAAGTACAAGTACTGTGTTATGTAGTTATTAAAGAAAGAAGTCAAAAGTTTGAACATCATATTGTTTTTTATTATTTCAAATGATTAACCTAAAGGACAATCACAATTCCTTAGGCTGTAACTTTTTGTAAACAAAAAACAGATAAAGTATGTCCCTCCCTTCCCCTTTTAAAGCATCCACCTTTTAAAGCCAGGGGTGGTCTCCTTCCTGAGCTTCCTCACTCTCACAGCCAGGCAGATCACTTGAAGTTGAAGGGCCAGGGGTGGAAGGTGGTGTTTTTGGTTCGTCCATCTTTTCAGCTGATCAAAAGGCAGAACAGGAGCATGCGCAGTCTTCTTAATCACGGTTTGATTTGATTTGCTCAATTGATGATGATGTGCCAGGCCAGCTTCATCAAACCTACAATGCTTAAAGTGAAAAATGCATCAAAAACTACTAACAAAGTGGCTGTGCTAAAAATGCTAATAAAGTGCCTGCAATTATATATATTCTTCTTGTATTCAAAATCATCGCCCACAGTATCAAAAATAAAGTGACATGTCTGTGCTAAATGCAGTGCAAATTATTCCCACAATGTAAATTTAATTCATATAAAATATATATGACAATACCACAATAAAATAAGTTGTGATTGTGAATAAGTTAGGTGCAAGTTTAAGTGTGTAAACTAAACTTTATAACGAAAAGTCCATAACTGAATTCCAGTGTGCAATCTAAGAAGTGCTTGTCACTTGCTGTCAGATGCTTCCACCTTTCTTCTGTGATCTGCTCAAGTAAAGTGGTGGACTGGATAGCCTCTCTCTCTGCCTCTCACCTTAGTAGCACTGGCACTGCACTGGTTCAAAAAGCTGTCTATATTATTTTCATTATAAGAACTTGTCAGAACATGCTTCCACCACCTGTCCTTCACACTAGTAGTGCTCATTTGCTTTGCTCAAGTCAAGTTCCTGTGCCAGTGGCCACTGCAGTGCAGGCACAGCCGCACAGGCAGAGGCAGGCCACAGGAAGCACAGGCACCACCACAACACAACACTTATGGACCATGGACCATGGCTGGTCGGATAATCATCATAGCCGTCAGTCTCACTCTTCATGGTTCAAAAAAGCCACCCATGACCCGTGTGTATATAATATATTAATATTTTATATTGATTATTTGATTCTCAAATGGCACATTTGCCATGGCAAGGATTAGGCCCTCTCCAAGGTCCACCTCACTCACCTCATAGAGAAGAAGATGAGATAACGAAGAAAATGCTCCGAGTCCCGCCGCCCGTGTCACAACTCCTCTCAGTAAGGGCCCTAAGGGGTGGAGTCTGAGTGACACACAACACGTTTAGAGGCGGAGACCTCGAGCGGGAAGACAGCAGCATGGCTCCACCAGTGCGGTCTTAACTTGATGATCATGACAGTGATTCCGCGGGCCGCGGCGCGAGCGAGGCTGTGGGATTGATTGAATTGAGTTGTGCTGCCTACTGCTGCACGCTACCTACTACTAAATTGTGAGTCAGTATATTTTATTTCATTTTTATATATAAAAGCGGTATTGTTTAGCACTACTAGCCACTAGATCTCCTGGCTGTCACTTTGTCAGATGTTGGGGAATCACAGCGGCTCGGCTCCAGAAGTGGCGGGTGTTCCCGTCATCCTGCCAGGGCCGCCAAGAAGTTCATCACCTAATCTTAAGTTATTAATATCTTATGAGGAGAGGACCTATGAGATTGAGAATTGAAATAATTAAATATATATGGCTTTTTGAACCAGTGCAGTCAGTGCCAGTGCCACCCAGACGCTATCCACCAGTGCCACCACCATTAAGTGTGTTGGTCGGTCACTCGAGCACTGAAGGAGGTGGAAGCATCTGACAAGTGAAGTGACACTTTAGATTTGCACACTGGAATTCATTTATGGACTTTTCGTTATAGATAGGTTTACACACTTCAACTTGTTGTAAGCACCTGACCTAACTTATTTCATAACTTATTTTATTGTGATTTATTGTCATATTTTATATGAATTGAATTTACTGTTACATTGTGGGAATAATTATTTTCACTGCATTTAGGCTTTAGCACATTCATGTCACTTTATTTTTGATACTGTGTGGAGTGTGGGCAGGGCACTGGGGGCAACAATGATATTATATCCATTGCACAGGCACTTTATTCGCACAGCCAAGTTGTGTTTGTTAGTAGTTTCTTGATGCACTTCAAGTGCTGTAGCACCATTTATTTGTTTGTTTCATATTTTCTTTTTATTGGAAAGATTTGGTATAGCAGCTTTTATTATACACAGCCTTTATTTTCCTATGCGCTGATTTACAAATGACATTATACACATTTTTTTGAGCTTTTTGTAACCTGCCATCTACTGTTCTGGCAGTGGTTATTTTTTTAAAAGTAACGAGTAACTATGCAGCACAAAAAAAAAATACTTGAGTAGAAGTATCGAAATCATCGAAAAAATGTAGTGAAGTAAAAGTAGAAGTAGGAGAAAAAAATTCTACTCTAGGAAAGTACAGATACTGCATTTCGGTACTTAAGTACAGTACTTAAGTAGTTCTACTTCGTTACTATACATCTCTGACAAAACGTAACCATAAATACGAGACACGTTTAGGCACGTCACGCATTAGAGGGGCCAGGATAAATTAATATTCTGGCCAATAGAATGCTTTAATGCCAAACGCACATAAACATGCAATATCGCACATGGGTGCAAAGTGCGGCTTTAGGTGCATTTTTTTAAGCTGCTTTTCCTGCCAAGAGTAAAAGGCGGTCAGAAAAAGAAAGGAGAGGAGAAAATCAAACGCTCTGTGTGCATAAGGCCATATACTCTCTGTATGCACTAAGACAGAATGTAGACTAAGACATTGGTATGAGCCTGATCTGTATTTCTGCATGAGATATGTAGTTTCTTTTTATATGTAGATAGGGTATGATGTATGTTCTGCTGTACTGTTTTATCAGAAGATTCCATACAATCCTAATGTGTGATCTATTCCAAATGGAACTGTTGCTAGGTGAGATCCCTTCCCCCATCTCATTTACATGCTACAGTCTCTATTATAATTACAACAATTTATAAATGCGTTTAACAAAAGATCAGAAGTTCAACTCTTAACATGGATACTGCCGTCTCTTTGATAACGATTAAATGTATCACTTACAAAAGCCTTTAAATGTTAAAATGAACTATATTATACTCACATAATTTGAGGCAAGATCTGGGTGAAGGTAATCTATTCCTGAAATCAAAAGGCAATTATTAAACAGGTATTGAAGAAATACACAGACATGCATTTGAAAGATAAATAGGAGGTCAAAAGGAAGATTAGGTTGAGTGGTTTTCTCCTGGAAGCATATACCGTATTGTCCGGCTTGTAAGACAACTGGGCGTATAAGACGACCCCTCTACTTTTCAAGTTAAAACATAGGTTTTGGGCTATTCTCGCCGAATAAGACTACCCCCCTTCCGAAGCAAAGCAAGCACCATATACAATATACAGCGAATATAAAAATCCCAAAGGTAATTAAGTAAGTGTGCCGTAATCAATGAAAGCCCTGGCTGTCTGTTTTCTATTCATCTGCATGTATTCTCTTATAAATCCCCAAGGTATTGTAAGTACTAAGTATTACCAGTAGATTTCCTTTTGAACTATACTGGTCTGCTGGCCCCTGTCATTATTATTGTCATTTGGATTTTTACATTGAGCATTAATGTTGGTTTAGACGGGTTTCGGAGTGGAGCACAATGTATAATTGTCATGGGTAACCACTATAGCTGTGTTTTGTTTTATTTTCTGCGTTGTCATGCAAAAAACACAATGAAAAAGAAATTTTAAAAAATGTGCAAAAAGGAACTTGATGACTGCCCCTTCATGTTTATGAGTGTCAGAGATCTCCCAGATACCTAAAAAAATGGAAAGCTGTAGATGCCCACAGTTACTCACTAGGGGATTCTCTAGCACAGGACATACAATGAAGAGGAGCTAAAGGTATATATTGCACTTCTTTCTCTTAAGGCGCTGGTTGTGTGGGAATCCTGTACCGGTATATTGTATGTGCCTTAGCTTTGGCTACATACAGTATACCGCGCTGAGCCAATCACTGTGAGCGATGTATTCTATTAATAAATGGAAAGCCTGCTCGGATTGGCAGAGTCAAAGAGACGGGATTATGTTACTCTCTCTGATTCCGCCAATCCTAGCAGGCTTTGCATTCAATAATAGACAGTATTTACCGTACCTTGGAGATATATGAGAGATTACATTTACAGTACTTATGGTACCTTGGAGATATATGAGAGATTAAATTTACAGTACTTACGGTACCTTGGAGATATATGAGAGATTACATTTACAGTACTTCGGAACGGGGTAGTCTTATACGGCGAGTATAGCCCAAAACCTATGTTTTAACTTGAGAATTAGGGGGGTCGTCTTATACGCCCAGTTGTCTTATACGCCGAAAAATACGGTATACGTAATAGAATATATAATACTATTACCAAAATTGATGCTTGTCAAATTTCAGCTAGTCTTATTGCATCTTTGTTATCATCCATGACAAAGATCCATCTATGATGTTGATAATGATGATGATGATAATCCATATCAATCTAGTTTGTGATTCTCTGACATTAAGATTTACACTTAGACCGATTTTATTTTGTTTAGCTTTACATCATCACCTTGTATCTTTGTGATGTAATATTTCTTTAGGCGAATCTATCGCTAAAAAAATGAAAAAGCTGCTTTTGAATGTAGAATAATTATACTTTTGTGGAATGAGTGGTGTACAAAAAAAGTTAATGGTTGGGGTTTACATACACTTCACCCTTATGGACCAGAGCAGTTTTTACTTTTTTGCTTTTTTGGCATATTTAATAAACCAAAAGGATGAAAAGAAGAAGGGATCCATGTTGAAGTTTACATATATTTTAAAGTACACTATAGTACCAAAAGTATTGGGACACCGACCTTAACACACACATGAACTTTAATAGGATCCTTGTGTTAGTCCGTAGGGTTCAATATTGAGTTTGCCCACCCTTTGCAGCTATAATGGCTTCAACTCTTCTGGGAAGGCTGTTCACAAGGTTTAGGAGTGTGTCTATGGGAATGTTTGACCATTCTTCCATAAGCGCATTTGTGAGGTCAGGCACTAATTTTGGACGAGAAGGCCTGGCTCAGAGTCTTCACTTTAATTCCTCCCAAAGGTGTTCTATTGGGTTGAGGTCAGGACTCTGTGCAGCCCAGTCAAGTTCCTCCACCCCAAACTCACTCATCCATGTCAATGGACCTTGCTTTGTGCACTGGTGTTCCCACAATGTTGGGAGCATTAAATTGTTTTGGCATGCTGATGCCTTAAGAGTTACCTTCACTGGAACTAATGGGCCAAGCCCAACCACTGAAAAACAAAGCGATGTATTCTATTATTGAATGCAAAGCCTGCTCGGATTGGCAGACTCAGAGAGAGTAACATCAGCCGGCCTCTCTGACTCTGCCAATCTGAGCAGGTTTTGCATTCAATAATAGAATACATCGCTCACCATGATTGGCTCAGTGCGGTATACTGTATGTAGCCGAAGCTATGTTACATACAGTACACTGGTACAGGATTCCTGCACAGCCAGCGCCTTACACCTACCGGTAATACTTACTTACGGTACCTTGGAGATATATGAGAGATTACATTTACGGTACTTACGGTACCTGGGAGATTAATAGGGCACAGACAGCCAGCGCTTTGAGAGATTACTTACTTACTTACTTACCTTGGAGATTTTTATACTCGGCATATAAGACAACCCCCCCATTTTAGGGGTTTTTTTTAAGGTTAAAAAGTCGTCTTATACGCCGGAAAATACAGTACTCAAATACACAATATTATGATATTTGATTTCAACAAGGTGCTCAGTGAACATGTGCCAGAAACATTTGCTGCCACCACCCAAGTGCATTTATAAAGGTCACAGAACTTCAGTGTGAATTCTAATACTTTAGAACCTACTTCCTATGGTCTGGTTTGCTTGTGATATAGAACAAAAGCCCACATAAACAGTAGAGAAAACTCTGCACCACTGTATTCAATATGTGTGTGTCTGAGGGTAACGTTTTAGTATCCATCAGCTTTTTTTTTACTCTGGTTTTTAGAAAATGAATACTTAATGGTTTTCATTAAGCAAGGGACTAGTTACCACTATTGTCGGCATTTGATTGTATAGAGGTGGCCATGTTGGTTTAGGCAGAGTTTTGCTTTCTCACGTCAGAGCATCCAGCCAAGAGAACAGTTAACAGCTTAGGGGTGACATCACTAAATCCCTGTGAGCGCTGCGATGCAGGGGGGTGGAACCGGCAGCTAATTCAAAAGTGTACATACACAAATGACATGATACAAAGCTGTGATCCTAACGGATTACTCTGTATCATGCCATTTCAGCACAGGATTGCACCTGGTGACTTTTCCAGTGCCCTGCCTGTGCTTTTCCAGTGCTTTGTGCCTGGAATATTTTGAACGACCATGGCGTCCAAAAACCTTTTTTTTTGTGCAAAAGCGCTTTTAGACGAACTGGAAAATTGCGAAAGCGAAATGGAGTTACTTGAAGAACTGAGCGATAGCGATTCATGGGAAAATTCGTCATCAGGTACGGAAAGTGACGACAGTGACGATTCTGATGTCTCTTTCTGGCACATAGCTTGTGAAATTTGGGAAGTATATCAAATGATTCTTCAGAATTTCCAATGGAGCGATGCGCCAGAAAGAGACATCAGAATCATCGCTGTCGTCACTTTCGACTAATTTTCCCATGATCACACAGCGGGAGGACGGCGGGGGGAGGACGGCGGGGGAGAATGACGGGGGAGGACAGCGGGGGAGGATGGCGGGGGATTGCAGGGGAAGGTGAGTTTTAAAATGTAAAACAATAGATTTCTATGCAAAACAATGTACCGCTTTTAGCATAGAAATCCTGACATAATCAGACTGCCAGGGAGGTTAATAAGCCAATTGTCAAAAATGTTGTGTTTTTATTTCTTTTTGACACTTTTTTTGGTAAATGCTCGCTCATCCCCCCCCCCCCCCTTTCCTGGCCTCCTAGGCTGCATGCTCGGATAAGGGTCTAGGTATGGATTTTGGAGGGACCCCACATAAAACGGGTATGGGGGCCTGGGACACATGTATCAATGCAATCATTTTTTTTTAATTGTTTTTTAAAGAACAGTGATTTTATTGATGCTTAAATTGAACAAAAAAAAATAAAGATTCCTTTAAATATAGTGCCTGGGGGTCCCCTTAGTCTACCTGTAAAGTGGCGCATCTGTACCGTGTATGGAACCTGAATGACATTTAAATTGATTTTCCCAGCTGCAAGACATTGATACATAAATGTTAAAACATTTAAAAAGAAAATGTTTTACATTTTTTAACATTTATAAGGTGACAGTTGCTAAGCTGGTGAAGCCTGATGCATACTCTATGGCACCGGCTCAGAAATGCTGCACAGGAAGAGAAGTGTATAAATAAATCGTGATGTTCCGTGGAAGAGAGGAGAGAGCTAAATAACAGGATCCAAGAGTTAAATAAATGTCTGCAGGGAGAAGTGTTGCTCATTTTGAGAGTATTACCTTTATGCTATACCCCCTGTTTAGGCAGATACCTTCAGCAGCCTCTAGGGACATCAGTGCTCCCTCCTCCAGGCCCCACATAAACCCCTGCCCATATGTATACTTACCTATTTTCAGGTCGCTTCGGTCTGGTAACGTGATTCACTCCCCCTGGCAGCTTCAGGGGAATAGAGAGAGTGCTAAACAATGTCTGGTAACGCCTGAGTGGAGACATCACCCATAGGCTTACTATGGTCCATCCATTGCCGATGCTCCCTCCTCTCCCCTGCAGCCAGAGCTGGCTGACACAAGAGAGATGATTACGTGACCAGACTGGAACGACCTAAAAAATAAGCAAATATATAGATCTTTTCTTACACAGGTTACTTAGATTAGTTGTTAGGCTGTGGGATGGAGCATTTTTAAAAGTAGTTAGGGTTTGAACGAAATTCTACTTTAAGACAAAAGATACTGGGTACTGCTTAAGCTCAATTAACATTTCTAGATGTTAATAAAATAGTAAATAAACTGCGCTAACAAAAGAATGATAAAACCAGAAAAGCTGCTAGCAAATCAACTGACATGTGTTGTAAATAAAGTGAAAAAATGGAAAATTGCAGCGCTAAACCAAAATAACAACCATCATGTGACCATAAGTGAATACATGAATACACAAATCAAATAAATCATATATGATCAAATGAAATATGAGGTGATCAAGTGTAGCCACTGAAAAAAAGTTCATAAAGAGAGTCCCAGGTAGTGATGATAGGTGTGCATCCAAATACAAAGGTGATATTCAACCGTGCCAGGGGACCCCACACCAAAGATCAATAAATTGCGCTCACCGGAGAGTATGGACCCAAGATACTATATAGTATATGGGCCATACGGGCTGGTATTGCTGTATACTTCCAAGACAAGGCTGGAACAATGGATATCAGGAAGGTAGCCACAGTATCACAATGGAAGCCGTACAATGGATACAGAAGTAGATGGCATGAATGACGCAAAGGTGATATTCAACCGTGCAAGGGGACCCCACACCAAAGATCAACCTCAACCTCCTATGGTTATGTCTGCTTAGAGGAAATGCGTTAGGAACGTCATTCATGCCATCTACTTCTGTATTACATGCCTAAGTTCATTGGATGCTTGTAAGTGTTTTTTTGGCTTTTATATTATAATAAAGTCTATCGGTTTTACACTATTTCAGTCTTATCTGGCTTCCTCCATGTACAACTGTGAGAGGTTTACGGCTTCCGTTGTGATACTGTGGCTACCTTCCTGATATCCGGTGTTCCAGCCTTGTCTTGGAAGTATACAGCAATACCAGCCCATATGGCCCATATACTATATAGTATCTTGGGTCCATACTCTCCGGTGAGCGCAATTTATTGATCTTTGGTGTTGGGTCCCCTGGCACGGTTGAATATCACCTTTGTATTTGGATGCACACCTATCATCTCTACCTGGGACTCTCTTTATTAACTTTTTTTTTCAGTGGCTACACTTGATCACCTCATATTTCATTTGATCATATATCATTTATTTGATTTGTGTATTCATGTATTCACTTATGGTCACATGATGTTTGTTATTTTGGTTTAGCGTTGCAATTTTCAAATTTTTCATTTCTAGATGTTTTCTACAATATAGTAAATTTTCCCATTTTGAGTTTAGGTCCATTTTAATATTTATTTAGTTATTCCAAATTAACTGACACACCGACTGACAGCTATTGGCAGACTCGACAATATTGCACACATTTTCAAATATTAATCTGACCTGACTGTTTTTGCAGATTTCATTTGAAAGAAGTGGCATAAAAAAGAGGGTGTATTTCCTGGGGTCCGAGAAGTTTAGGAATTCCTTTTGCATTTTCATGATCCCAAAATTATATCACAAATGAACAGGATATATGTGTTCTCTTTAGAGCGGGGTCTCCAAACTTTATAAACAAAGAGCCAGGTTACTGTCCTTCAGACTTTGAGGGGGGTGGACTGTGGCCAGTGGGGGTAAAAAAATGCCCCAATATCAAAAGGAAAAAAAGTCCCCATCACTGGTGTCAGTGGTAGGAATAGTGTCCCATCATTGGTGTCAGCAGAAGGAATAGTGCCCCATCATCAGTGTCAGTGGGAGGAATAATGCCCCGTTGTCGGCATCAGTGGGAGGAATAGTGCCCCATCATTTGGAATAGTGTCCCATCATTGGTGCCAGTGAGAGGAATAGTGTGCTGTCATTGGTGTCCGTGGTAGGATTAGTGCCCCATTGTTGGTGTCTCGGGAGGAATAGTGCCCTGTCATTGGTGTTAGTGTGAGGAATAGTGCCCCATTGTTGATATCAGTAGCAGGAATTATGCCCTACTGTTGGTGTCAGTGGAAGGAATAGTGACCCAAAGGCAAGCAAAAGGTCACATCTGGCCCCCAGGCCGCAGTTTGGAGACCACTGCTCTAGAGGGTACATGGCACAGAATGAAGAAGATAAACTATAGTACATGTTTACTTTTATACTTTTACATTATTTCTTTGACAAGTGTTTATTTTGATGTCTGATCAGTAATTTACATTGTGGAAAAATCTATGCTAAAATTAAAAGTATGTATGACACATATACATACATTTCTTTGATGCAATAACTAATAGATGGCAGAAGCAGAAGACTTTTGGTGTTTCTTAAATTTATCTTTGAATTTATTCAGCTTTTCCAGACATTCAGTGAAGTGCTTACCATCATCCATAATTGCTATGGTAACTCCTTTCCCCGTGTATCCCAACTCCCAGGCTTCAGCAACATTCAAATCAAGACCTGGAGTCCCATCTGCCTGACCTGTGTTGATCTGACAAATAAAATGGAAAGAACAATATGAAGTCACATAAGAAAAGAGAGCATTCACACAAAATGAAACAGTGTTTATATCACTCATAGCACATATTGGGACATGGCACAGCTTTTATAGACCTGTGGCATGAGTGTATGCTGAAAATAGTGGCATATCCCAACATCATCAGTAATAAAAATATTATAAATGTCTATTCATCAACAGCAGGATCAAAAAGTGTAGCGTTCCAAAAGATGCACCCAGTTCACAGCAAGGCCCCTTTCACACAGGCCAAACTCTGCTTAACTCCAGAGTGCTCGGCATGGGATCTGTCCACTGATCCCTTGCAGAGCAGAGCAGAGCGGGCAGATGACAGGTCCATGTCTACTCAGTTTATACAGAGCAGACAAGGACACAGCCCACTCGGCTTTGTGGGCAGTCGGATGTAAATGGATAAGCTGTCCATTTACACCCCCGACTGCCATCTGATCCGGGCCAAATAGAGGGGAAAAGATCTTCTTCCATTTGTTTTTGCCGGATCGGTTTAGATTGGACAAGTCCGTTTACATCCGCCGCTCCATAGAAGAGAATGGATGGTCCCATCGGGTCCGACTGAAAAACGGACAGGTAGACCCAATTGGACCTCTCTGTGAAAGGGGCTTTAAGGAGTTAAGCAATTTATGCTGGCTATATGCTAGTAGAATTTACTTCTAAATATTTCATTTTAAGGATGTTCATTTTGTTTTGTAATTATTAGAGTGGTAACTGACATTTGTTTTTCAACTGCAGTGCTGGGAAAACTCAAAGGAGCAAGGTGGAGAATTTCTCACAGTGTATGCGATTTTCATTCAGTAAAAGTCCATTCATTCCAAAATCAAATGATAAAAGCAAAAACTATTTTGAAGTACTTTTCAACAACATTCATGAAGCCACTGAATACACTGAGAATTTTCATACGAATGTTCATTTGAAAATCTTCCAGTGTAGGGCCAGCTTTAGAAGAAAGGGTGCATGTAAACTAATTTCAAGTTTTAAAAACATCCAAAGGCAATTTTATAATGCTATCCATGCCTCTTTTCCAGAGATACACCCTCTATTCGTCCTGTTTAACATTATCAATGAGAGTAAAAGTGAAGGAAAATCCAAAAATGTAGGTTGTCACCAGAACAGGAATAGAAGGGACATTTTTCATTAGGGAAGCTAGTTCTACTGATCGTGACAACTAGGGGTTTCCTCACTTCAGAGGGATTTTCTCTCACTTCCTGTTTTGTCTATAGGGCAGGAAGCAAAGGGAAATGGAATGCAATCGGGTAACAAAAAAAAAAAAACTGACAGTGTTATAGTCCTCCCTTACTCTATCCAAGATAAAGGAAAAAAGTTTTGCCTTTAGTTCTTCTTTAATGTCCATTTCAATCCAAAATGTGATTTTGGTTTTGGTTAGACTGAAGAAGCATCAGATCCTCTGCAAGCTTGCCTTTGCCATCTATTTCCCTGTCTTTGTTAGGGAGATTTTGTTTTGCTTCTTAAACTGGTGACTAAACAGCTCTAAAAACCTAAAAAGAAGGTGTGGCACTCTGGTTCTCGCACTGTGGTGGGTATTTCCTATCAAGTCTTAGAGGAATGATTCCCCTTAGGCAGTTCAATAGAGATAGCCGAGGTTCAGGTATGTACTCAGGTAAGGACTAGGTGTGTAGGAAAGAAAATGCCATAAAGGGAATGTAAGAAATCCAGATTTTAATTTATTTAAAAACGTGTATCATATAAAAGGGGTTTCAAAGGGACTCTCTTCACCTGGGCTTGGTTGTGTAGAATTAAAGTATTACTAAACCCAGGACCCTGCATTCACTATGCCTGGTCTCCCACAGTACACAAAACACAGAAATGCAATTATTTTAGTAAATATAAACTGCTAAATATATTTTCTCATTAGCCGTATATAGCAGTCTAATGCCTTCTATCAATGTGAGCACTGGTTAAAGCTTGTAGGAGGGGTTTTCATTCTCCTCTTATTCTCCTATGAGGCTTTATGACCCCTGACCCTCTGTCTGGACATTGCTGATTGGCCCTGTGCTGATCACATGCATCCTAACCCAAAAAAAAAAAAACACTCTAGCAATACACACCAAACTGAGCATGTGCAACATTCCTCAAAGGCTATGTACTATCAGCAGATGGACTGGGGATAGTAAAAGAATGGGGGGTGAACCATAAAAGACAGGGTCAAACAGCCTTTTTACAGAATGCAGATGATTAACCCTTTAGGTTCCACAGTGAGTATAGAAATCATGCTTTACTGCATATACAGACTGATTTTACTGCTGTGGGTTTATAATACACTGCTCAAAAAAATAAAGGAACACTTTTTAATCAGAGTATAGCATCAAGTAAACAAAACTCCTGGGTTATTGATCTGGTCAGTTAAGTAGCAGAGGGGGTTGTTAATCAGTTTCAGCTGCTTTGGTGTTTATGACATTAACAACAGGTTCACTAGATGGGCAACCATGAGACAATCTCCAAAACAGGAATGGTTTTACAAGTGATGGCCACTGACATTTTTTTTTTTCCGTACTCATCTTTTCTGACTGTTTTTCACTAGATTTGCATTTGGCTAGGGTCAGTGTCACTACTGGTAACATTAATCAATACTTGGACCCTATAGAGGTTGCGCAGGCAATCCAATTCCTCCAGGATGGCACATCAATACGTGCCATTGCCAGAAGGTTTGCTGTGTCTCCCAGCACAGTCTCAAGAGCATGGAGGTGATTCCAGGAGACAGGCAGTTATTCTAGGAGAGCTGGACAGGGCCATAGAAGGTCCTTAACCCATCAGCAGGACCAGTATCTGCTCCTTTGTGCAAGGAAGAACAGGATGAGTACTGCCAGACTCCTACAAAATTACATCCAGCAGGCCACTGGTGTGAATGTCTCTGACTGAACAATCAGAAAAAGACTTCATGAGGGTGGGCTGAGGGCCTGATGTCCTCTAATGGGCTCTGTGCTCACTGCCCAGCACTGTGGGGCTCAATTGGCATTTGCCATTAAACACCAGAATTGGCAGGTCTGCCACTGGCGCCCTGTGCTTTTCCCAGATGAGAGCAGTTTCACCCTGAGCACATATGATAGACATTAAACGGTCTGAAGAAGCCATGGAGAATGTTATGCTGCCTGTAACATCATTCAGCTTTACCAGTTTGGTGGTGGGTCAGTGATGGTCTGGGGAGGCCTGTCTATGGAGGGACACACTGACCTCTATAGGCTAGACAATGGCATCCTGTCTACCATTAGGTATCGGGATGAAATCCTTGGAACCAATGTCAGACCCTATGCTGGTGCAGTGGGTCCTGAGTTCCTCTTGGTGCACGACAATGCCCGGCCTCATGTGGCGAGAGTATGCAGCCAGTTCCTGGAGGATGAAGGAATTAATGTTCGCCTGGCCTGAATCCAATAGAACACCTCTGGGATATTATGTTTCAGTCCATCCGATGCAGGAAGGTTGCACCTCAGACTGTTCAGGAGCTCAGTGATGCCCTGGTCCAGATCAGAGAGGAAATACCCCAGGACACCATCCGTCGTCTCATTAAGAGCATGCCCTGACATTGTCAGGCATGCATACAAGCATGTGGGGGCCATACAAACTACTGAATACCATTTTGAGTTGCTGCAATGAAATTTTATCAAAATGGACTAGCCTGCTGCATAATTTTTTCACTTTGATTTTTGGGGTGTCTTTGAAATCAGACCTCAGGTTGATAGTTTTAATTTCCTTCAAACAATGTGGCATCCTTTCATTCCTAACACATTATCCAGTCCATATCAGTATAGATATCCAGCATGAGATTTTTCAGAGTTAAGATCTGATGTGTTTTCAAAGTGTTCCTTTAATTTTTTTGAGCAGTGTACTCCAAGTATGTACTAGACTAATATGACAGGGTCGTGAAGATTAATAAATATGATTGCTCCAGATGCTGGTTGAACAGCTTCAACCTGTTATTCTGGGTATTCAGTTGGCATCTGTAACGATCATATTTAGTAATCCTCAAGATCCCTCCAATCACATTAGTTCAGTTCAGTTTATGCTTCATTCTACTCTAACAAACCCTGATGTAGTGAGACCCTTTGAACTGCCAAAAGTATGCTGGCTTTTTATGGTACAATATTTTACATAAAATAAAATCTGAACTTCTTCAATTTTGTTTCTGGTTTTGGACATCTGTTTTTCCTTCTCATATCCAAAGCTATTAAAATCTGGCGGAGCTTCTCACCCTTTCACACTTTTTTAAAAATGTATTTATTGTCTTTGCTTGCATCAAAGAGATTGTGCAACGTTTCTGCTTCAGTGACCAAAAAGGAAGTAAGGGAAAATCGCCATAGTGGTTAGAGAAACAGCAAAACAAAACTCATAAGGTTATGGTAAAGTGTGAGCTCAGTTTTACATAGTAACAGTTGGTCAAGTTGAAAAAAAAAAGCACCTGCATAGAATATAACCAACAGGCCAAAATAAATAAACTAAAAACCTATACCCACAGAACCCTAAATCTACAAACCTCAAAGCTACACAGAAGAAGGCAAAACCACATTATAAAGCATTTATAATTTTCGGCCCCTGGTTAAAAAAAGTCCTTCCTTATCCCCTAGGGCAGTAATGCGAACCTTGGCACCCCAGATGTTTTAAAGCTACATTTGACATGATGCTTATGCAGTGTAGTTGAGTATCATGGGAAATGTAGCTCGAAAAGATCTGGGGTGCCAAGGTTCGCCATCACTGCCCTAGGGCAATTCGATATTCACTGGATTAAAAGTCTACTATCTTATTTACTATTAATTCTAAAGCCATACAAGGATCAAAATTTGGCTTGTTCAGCAGTGACCGGCTAAATTTGAATCCATGTATAATCAGGCTAGTTTTACACAAGTCGATCAGTATGTTGGGAAATCTCCCTGCTGTCAAAACACAACGGCTCAGAGGGAGGGATTGACACACTCAATGAGTATGGGGGAATTGATTAATTTTCCTTTGCTCAACCAGTGGGTTGAATAAAAGAAAATTACTTGCATATGACTCGTGGGTGAGCAGCCTAATGGTGATAGTGTTTTTTTTTTTTTTTTTTTTAAATAACAAACATGTTATTCTTACCTGCTCTGTGCAATGGCTTTGAACAAAGCAGTTTCGAACCTCCTCTTCCGGGGTCCCCCCGCCAATGCTTCTGGCCTATCCCCCCTACTGAGTGTTCCCATAGCAAGTCTCTTGCCAAAGGGGAACTTGTGTGTGCTCACTCCCAAGCCCTGCTCTTTGCATCCCCAGCTTCCCCCTCACTGAAGAAGATAGAGAGCCAGGAGAGCTGCTGCTCTTGTGCACATTGCTGGATCGAGATCGAATTCAGGTCAACTTGGGGGCTGGGGAGGGGCTGCACACAGAATGTTTTTTACCTTCATGCAAAGAATGCATAAAGGAAAAAAAATATAGCTTGTAGAACTACTTTAAAGGAGAAGCATAGCTAAAGCTATTTTAGCTATACTTCTCCTGTAGGTCACAGGAGTGCAGTTAGTTTTGCACTCCTGTGATCCATTTTCAGCCAAGAGCGAGTGGCAAGGAGACTGAGCCAGCTACTCCCACCCCATTCACAGCCCAGCACTCCAGTGAGCGCTGGAGAGGCAGATCAGAGAGTCGGTGATTGACAGTTACCAGCTGGCCAAAGCTATTTTGACAGTTACCAGCTGGCCAAAGCTATTTTAGCTATACTTCTCCTGTAGGTCAAAGGAGTGCAGTTAGTTTTGCACTAGTTTTGCACTCCATTTTCAATTTTCAGCCAAGAGCCAGTGGCAAGGAGACTGAGCCAGCTACTCCCACCCCCTTCACAGCCCAGCACTCCAGTGAGCGCTGGAAAGGCAGAGTAGAGAGTCGGTGATTGACAGTTACCAGCTGTCCAAAGCTAATTTAGCTATACTTCTCCTGTAGGTCACAGGAGTGCAGTTAGTTTTGCACTCCTGTGATCCATTTTCAGCCAAGAGCGAGTGGCAAGGAGACTGAGCCAGCTACTCCCACCCCCTTCACAGCCCAGCACTCCAGTGAGCGCTGGAGAGGCAGAGCAGAGAGTCAGTGATTGACAGTTACCAGCTCTCTGCTCAGTAAAGACTGACACCTGAGCGATCAGTGGTCTATGATTGCTCAGTTCTCAGTCTTAGAAATGGCAGCAGACAGATGCAGCATCGGATCAATGTTGTATCCAACTGCTGAGTATATTTCTTTTTTCTAAAACTCAATCTTCTCTTTTAAGCGCACTTATTCTTTGCAAATGTCAGGGATGCTTTACTAGGTTGTATACATCATACAGATACACATTTTACAGGTAGGGTCCAGACATCCCTCAGGCAGGTTTTTATTGCATTTTTGCATTCATAATGTTACAGTCTAAGCATTAATAAATTGCTGCTCCCAGCCAAACTTAATTGTGAAACATTTTTTTTGCTTTGGTACATGTTCTGCAGGGCAGTGTCTAACCCCCCCATGCCATTTTTTCTGACAACCTCTTGCCTAATAGCCTAGAAAATGGTTCTTACTGTTATTTAACAATAAGCTGCTCTTAACTTCAGCGGGGTTTGAATTTGATACTAGAAATGTGCAAGAAAGAAATCCTCTGCTATACTAAAAGAACAGTTCAAAAGCAGATAAATTTACACAGAAAATAGTATTATTTGCATATATTACACTGAGCTTGGCAATAGTCATACACCTTGATATACAGTTTTGTCAGGTGTATGATACTGGCATTCTAAATGCACTGTTATCAGCATAAAACTATCTTGTATTATTAACATTTCATACATACTAAATCTTTCACTTACCAGATACCACTGTTTTGTAAATAGGGGATCATTCATATTGATGTCTATGTCATTGATGTCCCTGTATCCTCGTTTCTTTCTGTCAAAACCTTCTTGCTGAACAACTTTCCGAACCTGAAATATAGAGTAAAGCATCCTGTAAAAAATCTCGCTCATACATCTTCTTTGTGATGATACTTTATCATATCATCTTGATTTGTGCTTTTAACAGTAGTACATGAGATATATAAAATTATTTGAATCTGCTACTCTATATATTTCTCAAGAAAATAAGCTTTTATTGAGCTGAAAACATTTTTTTTTTTTTTTTTTTTGCATATTACAAACAATTAAAGAAAAGGAAATATCAAAGAAATGTGCAACAGAGCACAATGCACAAAACAGTGCAATACAGTTCAAAATGTAGAAATTCACATGCAATGAGGTCATAATCAGCTAGAAGTACTCTATTTATTTCACTGATATGTTCATACAGACATTCCTGTGTACTAATAATCATGCACATTTGTTCATTTCCCAATTATTTGAATGACTTCACTCTAAGCTTAGTGAAATAGGTGAAATTGTGCTGCTTTCAGTCATCAAATCATGTGCAAGCAGAGACATTTTTTTTTTAATTCCTTGCACAAGATTCGTGTTTTTTTTTTTTCTTTTACTTTTTAATACATTTTCTTTTACAGTACATACATATCTTTGATACAATAATGTGCTGTGCTACACCAACAAAAATAGACTAAATTATCAAAACATCCATAAGCATAATCAAACACAAAATAAAAAGTCCAATTGAGTCCCAGAACTGTGATAATAGTGTAGTGATAATAAAATCTTCCAAACACCAAAATGAGAGAGGGTGCTGGGAATCCCACTACTAGAGACACACCTGAAGGTTTACCAGGAAGATGTTGACTCTGAAACTAAAGAGAATTCATAAAACACTGTATATGATAATATCCACTACTCATCCAGGATTCGGACTCTCATCCACTCACTGGAGATATGCAGGGAGAGATGCCTTTTTAAGCCACCTTTCCAGCATTGCCTCACATATGCCAGCCTATTTGAAAATTAAAAGGAGACAATATGCTCCACATAGTGTAAAACTTCCTAATTGCATTATTAAAACCACTTAATATACATTTACAAGTGAAGAAAGTAAAACCACATATCCAATATTGCCCTGTGACCTGATCGTAACTCACTATGGCTGTCATAGTCATTGACATGGTCCAGAAATATTGACATGGTCCAGAAATATTTAGATAGAATAAAGGTGAATAAAGCAACTGGACCAGATGGCATACACAAACAGATCCTGAGCTCTGTCATTTCAAAGCCATTGTTTGTAATTTTTAAGGACTCTTTATATACTGGCATCGTACCAATGGATTTGTGTGAGACCGATGTGGTGCCAATGTGGTGCCTATATTTAAAAAGAGGTCAAAGTCTTTACCTAGTAACTATAGACCTGTTAGTTTAACATCTATATTTGGGAAAATACTGGAGAGTTTATTAAAAGATCACATAGATGAGTTTTTGCTTGAAAAAAAAAATATTTAAGCAATAGTCAGCATGGATTCAGGAAAGACAGAAGTTTTCAGACAAATCTGATTTCTTTTTGAAGTAATGTGTAAGGTAAAGTCTACAGCCTTTGAAAAATCAGTTTGTAAATGGATAGAAAACTGGCTTAAAGACCGTATTCCTAAATAGTGGTTAATGTTTCTTACAGTCTAGGTTAGTGGTGTACCCCAAAGTTCAGTGTTGGGACCCTTACTTTTTAATATATTTATAAATGATATAGGGACTGGGATTAAAATGGAAAAACATCCTTATAGTATGTCTTTAATGCACTGTTTAGTTGGGCAACTATGTGCCAAATGAGGTTTAGGCCTCATGCACACAGGGCGTGTTTACAGCTGCTTTTAGGAGTGTTAGATGTTTTTTTTTGCAGCTTAAAAACACCCTCCATGTTATTCTATGGCCTTATGCACACACGGATGTTTTGAAGCTGTAAGTGGCATAGGTGTTTTCAAGCTGCAAAAAAAACCCAAGGCCAGCACGTTCTGAGGACCGCCGTTACAGCTGTAAAAACGTCTGACGCTGCTAAAGGCTGCTAAACGCGACTTAACACCACATGCAGCGTTAAGCCACATCAGGCTTTTTTTTTTTTTTGACATGTCAAACTCAATGGTTTACTTATGAGAGCCTATTGATTTGAATGGAAGTCGCATCCAAGTCAGATCACGATGATCCGACTTGTGGTGTGACTTGTGCTCTGAGGATCAAAGCCAAAATAGAAAACAAAATGACGTAAGGTCCCCACCAAGTTCAATAAAAGGCCCTTTGAGTCTGGTATGGATTTTGAGGGGAAATACCATACAAAGAGAAAACTGGAGGGAGAAGACCTGAGGCAGAAGATTGGAGGTAGAAGACCTGAGTAAGAAGACCGGAGGGAGAAGACCTGAGGCAGAAGATCGGAATGAGAAGACCTGAGGCAGAAGATCGGAGAACGATTTTTTATAAAGGACTTCTCAAAACTACTGTCTCTTGTCATTATTTACACTTCACTGCCTTTTTAGGGGTGAATGGGTAGGGGTACAATGTACCCCATGCTCATTCACAAAGGGGGGCCGGGATCTGAGTGCCCCTTGTTAAAGGGGGCTTCCAGATTCCGATAAGCCCCCTGCCCGCAGACCCCCACAACCACCGCCCAGGGTTGTCGGGAAGAGGCCCTTGTCTGCATCAACATGGGGACAAGGTGCTTTGGGGTGGGGGGGTGCAGAGCCCCCCTACCCCAAAGCACCCACCCCCCATGTTGAGGGCGTGTGGCCTGGTATGGTGCAGGAGGGGGGGGGGTGCTTGATCATCCCTTCCCCTTTTCTGATTGGACTTTAGGGGGGACCCCGCACCCTTTTTTTTTTCATTTGGGCATGGGGTTCCCTTTTAAGATCCATACCTGATATGGAACTTGGGGGACCCCACGCCTTTTTTTTGCCATTTTAGCGTGGAGTTGCCCTTAAAAATCCTCAGAGCACAAGTCGGATCATTATAATCCAACTTGGATGTGACTTTTATTCAAATCGATGGGCTGAAAGTCGGATCAAAGACGGCTCTCATAGGCAACCATTGATTTTGAATAGAGGCAGAGAAACACTGCTAAAAGCTAATGCGGCTAAACGCACATTAAAGCCAATGGAAATGCTACTAAAAGCAAGTTTTTACAGCTGCTTTTTCCTGGCGTGGGTAGTGGATTTGCAGCTTGCTTTTTCTAACGCTCGGTGTGCATGAGGCCTTAATGTTGAAAAATGTAAAGTTATGCACTTGGGGGCTAAGAATATGCATGCATCATGCATACTAGGGGAAGTATAACTAGGAGTATCAATTGTGGAGGAGAATGTAGTAGATCATAAGCTTAATGATGGCGTGCCATGCCAAAATTCAGCTTTGAGGAAAGATGAGAGGAACTGAATTTATCCTCTCTTGAGAAGAGCTGATTAAGGGGGAATATGATCAGCATGTACAAATAGATAAGTAGTCCATAAAGTGAACTTGGTGTTGAGTTATTCACCTTAAGGTCATCACAGAGGACAAGGGGGTACTCTTTACGTCTGGAGAAAAATAGATTCAATCATAGTGCATTACACTGTGACAACTGTATCCTTTGTGCAAGACCCTATGACAGCTGCAGCCAGTAGGTTTATTTGTAAACAAACATCATGTGATCACCATGGTTGGCTGTCATGTTGATCACTTAACTGTAAAATACACAGATTGGTTTCTGATTGTTAATCAAGATCAGAAGCGGTCAGTAACAAGGCTAGAACTGCAAAAACAGGTAAAGCATTCTTAGTTTTATAATAAAACGTGTTCGGTTAGCATACGGCCTGGTACCTGAGCACTGTCTACAGACTGTGATCAGAAATGTGTTAATGACAAGACTTCAAAAATTCTAGCCCTACCATCATAAATTCTAGCCCTACTTCATGGAAGCCAACACAGCTGTCAAGTGTATGGTAGCTTTAGCTTTTAGCTGTAGTGTATTTGAGATCTTCTATGTACATAAATGAAATATGAGCAAGTATTGCACTGTAGAAAACATTTCATTTTTTTTCTCAAACAGATAAACAAAAAAGCTCCATGTCATTCCTGCAGAAATGTCAGGTATAACAGATTTGTATTTTTTCATAATAAATCTGGTTACACTTACAGGGTTACATAATTATCTAAGATTGCAAATCCCTAAAATCCACCACTAGTTACATAGAATGTATAGTTTTTTGGTGATTAGCGGCAGTCTTTAGCAGCCAGGCAGCTTGGTCTCACATGTCATACGCTTCAGTAGAACTGTATGTTTGTGGTGCAGCTATTATTAGAGCAGAATACAAGGTTACTGATTGACGGACTGGCAGTTACTTAGTGGAAAGAGCAGTAAAACAATGACAGCTCTGAGCATGACACCACCTTCAGGGATCACAAGCTGTGATATACAATCCCTGAAGATACCTATAGAATGCAGCCAAGCTTAAGCTGAAACAAAAAAAAAAAAAAACACCAAAAAGCTGTCACTATGTTGAACGGATTATGTGATCAAGAAAAACTCCTTTCAGTGATAAAAATGAAAAAATAAAAAATTACCATGATCTCATAGGTTACCTGGAACTGGACTTTCATTGTAATGTTCTTGTCAGTTGACTGTTTCTTCCTGGTTTGCAAAGTTTGCTCATTAGGGAGTCAGGGAAATAGTTCATTGGTATGCCAAATGGATTTATGTGTAATACCTAGCTAATGGTAGGGCTATATCACTTGTCCATTTTACTGCATGAAAATGCATTTCAAGAAGTTATCATGCTTTCCAATGTGACAAGTTAATCTATATTCACTGCAGTTTAATTTCTTACTATATGGCAGGGGTCTTCAAACTATGGCCCTCCAATTGTTTGGGAACTAAAATTCCCATCATGCTTAGTCATGGCTGTGAATGTCAGAGTTTTACAATGCCTCATGGGATGTGTAGTTCCACAACAGCTGAAGGGTCGTAGTTTGAGGATCCCTGCTATATAGGCTTACTTGAACCTATCTGTGAGTATTACCACCGTGCATAGGTGTAAATAACTGTCATTTGTATTTGTGTTTTATTCGTTTTCTTTTGTGTGCATTTTCATCATTATTTGTATACTGTCAGTTTACATTTTTATTTGACCTTTTTCACTGTTTATTTTTCATTCTATGAAAATTCAAATAAAATAAGTAATTAGGGTAATTATCGGTCATTTTATGATACAACAATAAGTTCAGGATATTTGAAAGGAGCTTTTTATGCTGAAATCTCACTATCTTCACTGACAGAAATAAAATCTCTCAATTTTGTTTAGCTTGGTCCTGTTCCTCCTCGTATTCCCTCCAGTGCTGTTCTGTCATTTAACCTGGTAGAGGACTGGCATTGGAGGATAAAAAAGGACATGGAGGACAGTACTGGAGCATGGAAAGGGTGAGTACTTGTAACAAAACAATGGTTGGGAAAGACCACCGTAAAAAAATATATATATATACAGTATCTCACAAAAGTGAGTACACCCCTCACATTCTTGTACATATTTGTGACAACACTGAAGAAATTACACTTTGCTACAATGTAAAGTAGTGAGTGTACAGCTTGCATAACAGTGTAAATTTGCTGTTCCCTTTAAAATAACTCAACACACAGCCATTAATGTCTAAACCGCTGGCAACAAAAGTGAGTAGACCCCTAAGTGAACATGTCCCAATTGGGCCAGTTAGTCATTTTCCCTCCCCAATGTCATGTGACTCGTTAGTGTTACAAGGTCTCAGGTGTGAATGGGGAGCAGGTGTGTTAAATGTGGTGCTATCACTCTCACTCTCTCATACTGGTCACTGGAAGTTCAAGACGGCACCTCATGGAAAAGAACTCTCTGAGGATCTGAAAAAAATAATTGTTGCTCTACATAAAGATGGTCTAGACTATAAGAAGATTGCCAAGACTCTGAAACTGAGCTGCAGCATGGTGGCCAAGACCATACAGTGGTTTAACAGGACAGGTTCCACTCAGAACAGGCCTCGCCATGGTCGATCAAAGAAGTGGAGTGCACATGCTCAGCGTCATATCCAGAGATTGTCTTCGGAAAATAGACGTATGAGTGCTGCCAGCATTGCTGCAGGGGGTGAAGGCGTGGTGGGGGGGGGGGGTCAGTCTGTCAGTGCTCAGACCATAAGTCGCACACTGCATCAAATTGGTCTGCATGGCTGTCGTCCCAGAAGGAAGTCTCTTCCAAAGATGATGCACAGGAAAGTCCACAAACAGTTTGCCGAAGACAAGCAGACTAAGGTCATGGATTACTGGAACCATGTTCTGTGGTCTGATGAGACCAAAATAAGCTTATTTGGTTCAGATGGTGTCAAGCGTGTGTGACAACCAGGTGAGGAGTACAAAGACAAGTGTGTTTTGCCTACAGTCAAGCATGGTGGTGGGAGTGTCATGGTCTGGGGCTGCATGAGTGCTGCCGGCACAGAGGAGCTATCGTTCATTGAGGGAACCATGAATGCCAACATATACTGTAACATATTGAAGCAGATCAGGATCCCTTCCCTTTGGAGACTGGGCTGCAGGGCAGTATTCCAACATGATAACAACCCCAAACACACCTCCAAGACGACCACTGCCTTGCTAAAGAAGCTGAGGGTAAAGGTGATGGACTGGCCAAGCATGTCTCCAGACCTAAACCCTATTGAGCAACTGTAGGGCATCCTCAAACGGAAGGTGGAGGAGCTCAAGGTCTCTAACATTTACCAGCTCTGTGATGTTGTCATGGAGAACTGGAAGAGGACTCGGGTTGCAACCTGTGAAGCTCTGGTGAGCTCCATGCCCAAGAGGGTTAAGGCAGTGCTGGAAAATAAGAGTGGCCACACAAAATATTGACACTTTGGGTGTCACTTTTTTTGCCAGCCCTTTAGACATTAATGGCTGTGTGTTGAGTTACTTTGAGGGGACAGCAAATTTACACTGTTATACAAGCTGTACACTCACTACATTAAATCATAGCAAAGTGTCATTTCTACAGTGTTGTCACATGAAAAGATATAATAAAATATTTACAAAAATGTGAGGGGTGTACTCACTTTTGTGAGATACTGCATATATATTTATATATATATGTATGTGTATACTAGAAGAGAGCATTGTTTTTGGGTCTTTCTTCTTACCAGAAAGCTTGCTAGGTAAATTTAGATTGCTCTCTGCTTACCAGAGAGCAGAATCCATTGGTAGGATCTGCTCATGGTGCTAAGGTGCAGCTCAGCTTGTCTGAATGTTCCACACTGGTCCAACAGGGAGTCATATTGGACAGAGTGAGGGAACCTGACAAATGAGGGCACAGGCATTGTTACAGTCCTGGTGATTGGCAGAAGAAAGTGCCTCAGTGCATGCTGGGTGACTGTATAAATGCCAAGGGCACATGTGCTCGGGGTCTTCAGCTGAAAAGCGGGGTCCCGGGGAGAGGAGGTAGCTGCCCCTCCCCTGTAGAAGCTGCCATGCAACCTTGGGTAGTCAACCTGAGTGCCTAAAAGCCAGATAGGAGCTGAACCCAGATGTCCTGCAGAGCCCTCAGGAAGGGAGACACTGGAAAGGATCTGATTCTGCCTACAGTGAATACAGATTTGTGTCATGGGGCCTGTCATGTGAGGGCCATCGCTTCAGTGGAAGAGTCACTGGACGGGTGTCAGTCAAGGGGATGCTAGAGAGTGTCCTGAAGATAAAGTAGTTGCATCAAGTCTGCCGCTAAAGAGAGCAAGAAGACATAATTCTTCCATACAAGTGACAGTATGTGTCACAAACCTGGTCAGATGCCAGAGTGCTGAGAGGGCTCAACACCCCTGGAGGTGGTACAGGGGATGCAGTGTCCAAAGAAGCATGGGTTGACAGTTGTAATAGTCTGCAGAGCTGATCACTGGATGGCAGCAGGAACAGGCAGGATGCGCTTTAGGGGAGGTGTCCTTAGCAGTTCCGGGCATACTTAGCAGAAGAGAAAAGCAGCAAGCAGAACCAGAAGCTGAGCCAAGGGTCATACATAGAGGACCAGAAGCATAGGCAGGTATCAGAAACGGAAACAAGCCAGAGTCACACACGGGTAAACAGGTAATAGTAGAGTCAGTGAGCCAAACTGAGGTCAAACACAGTGGATCAAGCTGAAGCAAGTCAGAAGTTCAAGCCAAGGGCCAGTGGCAGGAATCAAGGTAAATCAGGTCAAAAGGCGATCCGGGTCGGTAACAGGAGGTCCAAGATCAGAATACAAAAATCACAGGAATCATGGGGGGGCTGATGATCATCCAGCAATTAGTGGTTGCTGCTGCTGAGTTTAAATTGACCACTGGGTGCCAAGATCTGTCACGCATTTCATGCGATTTTGCGTATGCATATTTTCTTGACCGTTCTTGCACGTGTGCGCATGTGCATTAGCATTGGCGAGTTTCTGCGATTCTGATGGCTACTTACAAATATGCCAGTTTTTCTGCAGATTGTTCTCTGACAGTATAGTTAAAGCAGTGTGTCTGCTTCCACAAATAATTTGGTGAGGCCAAGTAAGAGTTGTCCTTATCTACTGTAAATAAGTCTGTTGGAGTATCCCACTATTCCCTTCTCCCATCAAAGTTCCACAATAAATACAAAAAATCAAATACCCTGGACTGTTTATGGAGTAACGAGCAAAATGGGAGCAACTATCTAAGAAGTCAACACACAGCAAGCCCTACGGTGACAGTGCTGCATTTGGGGATGTCCTCCGGAGTTTTCTTCTGGGTTACAGCAGTGGTTGCTACCAGCAATGACCAGATATATACCCAGGAAACACTATGTCTTCTTATGTAAAGTGCTGAAGTGTCAGCGAAGAAAGGATGTGCTGTACTGTGGCAGAAAGTAATGTCTGCTTTACAGTGATCAGTGCAAGTGTGCTTTCAAGTTATGGTCAAGAAAGGGAACACAATCTGCATTGCAGTACTATTCGTGCAGGCTGAGCAGTGTTATGGCAGTAGCAAAGGGGTTATTACATCACGCGAGAGTGAGCGTGCCAAAGAATTCTGCCTAGCACACCGCCGGAGAGTCAGCTAGTCTGGGGACGTGGGCAGAGTTGCCGTCCACGGGCAACCAATCTGAACGGAGAAAGGAAGCTGAGACGTCACTTTCGCCTTCGAGTGTAGCTGAGAAGACATTTGGGTGGAGGAGCAAGAAGACGGATGCCGGAACAAGCCGGAGCGCAGAGGTTATCCCACGTGTTGGCAGAGAGCCTGAAGAGCGGACTGAGATGCAGAATCTGACCCTGTTGGACACAGGAGTCCAATTGATGCCCAAAGGAAGTCTGGCATTGTACAAAGGAGGGGACACAGAGTTGCTAAAGTTGGTGCAGAGCAATTGCCAGCCCAGAAGGCTATATGAGAACTGGGGGGTAGGGACCACCCCTAAACTGTTAATGCCAGTAGTGGCTGTTCCCTTTGGAAGAGGACAGGGAGTGCCAAGAACACCGCTGGGGCCAGGACCAGTGGTGCAGACCTGAACAACCATCTGCCAAACCTGGGAAACCTGTATTTCAGAGGTGCAATGCACACAAGTTGTGAGGGCTGGGCAGTGGCCACAGGGTGCATTCGTTGCGGCCACAGCAACAAAAGATCCAGCTCTTAAAGAGACAGAGGGGTGTCAATGGATCCTGAAGTTAAGGTCCTCCGGTTGGGAATGGGAATAGCAAGGTCAGAGATATAGACATGTGGCATGATCCCAGAAAACAGAGATGGAAAGTCTGTGTCTTGTTGGAGGGTGCTTCTCCAGAGAGAGAGAGAGAGAGAGAGAGAGAGAAGGCATTTAAAATCAGGTACAGCAAAGGAGGAGTGTGGCTCCACGGTTTGTGAGCCCTATCTGTGCTGGCTGTGTAGAGACTGAGAAGCACCTGTGATAGAAATGCCATTCTTCTGTGATTACCACAAGTGAAGGTGTTTCTTTTTGCACAATATATGTTTCTTTTAATAAATAGCCTGAAATACTCCAGTTTAT
Source organism: Pelophylax lessonae (assembly GCF_965119305.1). NCBI lineage: Eukaryota > Metazoa > Chordata > Amphibia > Anura > Ranidae > Pelophylax > Pelophylax lessonae. The sequence goes on from NC_138770.1 coordinate 588,424,606, forward strand.
TATTTATCACCTAGTGATATTTTGGTGCTATTTAGTTGGTCTTCTTTTAAGTGAGATCTTTAATAACTTGCTAAATAAGTTTCCCTAACACGGTTGGTTGGTTCACTACTGTTCTCAGCCTACCTTAGTTAATAAAAAACATATCACTGTTTATAAAACAATACCCTTGCATTCTTCATCTTCAGCATGCAAATCCAGTCATAAAGTCATAAAATAGCCTTTAAGGAGGGTTGGGCCACCTCCAGGCCCACCTGCCCCCTATCTATCTATTAGAATGCATGTGCTCTCACTCTGGAGACTCTCATAGAATTAAAGGAGTTAGGACTGCAGGTAATACGGGGTGCCGTGAAGTGGCCCTGCAGCTTACGCATGCGTTTGCAAATGTGTGCTTACTAAACCTCTGTTTTTAATGCATACTGTTAGACAGGTTATTTGGTTGGTCATTTTTCTGGTTTTGTCTTGGATAAAATAGCTATGACTACATGCTTTGAAGGCCATTCTTTGTTTAGAACTTCTGAGTTCTAAACAAAGAGTTCCATCTGTGATACTTTTTTATTGGCACTAACAGGTACATTTCTTCAGGACAAGCTTTTGGGGGTCATCATCCTCTTCTAAGAGCCAAGCAGTAATGATACTAAAATCTGTACAGTTAACAATCTCTGTAAAAAACACACACATTGGGTGGAGGGGTTTAGATGGTAAAGAAGTAGGAAAGTCACATAAGTGGTAGAGCAAAGGGCTTTGAAAAATGGTCATAAAAGTATTTGGTATTTGATAGTGCAACCACGTTTGGTAGTGCACTCAAGGATGTAAGATTGGTGAAGTAAAAAAAAAAAGAAGTAAGCTACCGTAGACACACCAAAAAAGAACACATAAGATATGATTACTGCCTACCTTTGGGACATGATTTTTGGAACTCAGACCATTCCTTGGAAGACATAAATGTTTTGACTCTTAAAGGAAATTTTAGGAATACTCAGCAAAGGAAAAACTTAGAACTACAAGTAATAATTTTATTTGACACGAGAAATAGCAACTTCATTTTTCTAAATCACTGTAAAATCATTTTTATGACCATTCTCAACTCAGTGACTCTTCTTCCCTCCTTAAATTCATCAGTCCTGTTTCAACCCCTTAAGGCCCTTACACACAATCAGAATATTGTACAAGAAATATTGCTTTCCAAGCAATCTTAATCTGATTGTTAGTACATAGCTTTTGCTCAATTAATTCAAAGGAACAAACACAAAAATGTTTTTCGTACAATGCTAGATTGTACGATTTTCATTTAATCAGTACAGTTTTCGTCTGAAAATGCAATTCCAATACATTACGTCACTTCCAAATTCTTATTCCGTTATACGAGAATTTTCGTACTTTAGTAACCTATTCCTTTTCGATATGAAAACTAGCATGCAAAAAAAAAAAAACAGATGATCATTCGTCTGATAATCTCAGAATGTGTACTAGGCTTTTCCTGATTGACTTTCACACTTTTATTGCATTTTTCTTTGCATTAAGGTAAAAAATGTCCCACTACCTGTTCCTTTCTCCCCCAGACCTACCTGAGCCTTCTCTCAATTCAGTGCTTTGCCCATATGCATCAGCGCTGGCCTCTTCTCACAGGACAGATTGAGAGTCAGTCAAATCCCGTGAGGAGGGAGCCTGGGGCAGGACCAAGTCGCACTTTGTGTGTCTAAAGACGCACACAGCCCAGCTGGAGAGCGCTCCCCCACATTTGCCCCCATAGCAAGCTGCACACACAGAAGAGACAGTGAACATGGGGGACTCCAGAAGAGGAGGTAAGGGACTGCTCTGTGCAATACCATTGTACAAAGCAGCTACGTATAAACCTCTTTTTTATTTTAGGTAAAAATATATCCTTTACAATGACTTTAACTGTTTTGTTCCTCAAGATGCAAAGTTCCTTCCGTTATGAACAATTACACTGCAACACTGTGAAATTTTCATAAAAATGTCCCAAATGATTGATAATATGCAGCCAAATGTCATGTATGCTATGTTGTAGCTGTTGTTAAAGTTGTCAAAAACTCTGCTGTAAAGTTTTGTAGTAACTCACATTATACAATTAAGAAATGTCATCACAGTGCATTTTAAACTTAAAATGCTTCTTTGTACAGGACACTACATTTTTTATTTTTGTTTAAAATATGGAGGGGTTAGCAGCTTTGGCAGTTTTTTTTATTTCTATCTGTCCCTACTGGATATATGTACAGTAAAACCTTGAATTGCGAGCATAATTCCTTCCGTAAACATGCTTGTAATCCAAAGCACTCTTATATCAAAGCAAATTTCCCCATAAGAAATAATGGAAATTCAGATGATTCATTCCACAACCATTTATTCATAAGTCCTTCAGTTTAAAGTCCATAAAAAAAACGATTATAGCAATGTGATAGGTTGTGTAACCATAAAATGTCCATTCACAAATGGCGCCTCTACAATGGGATTAGAAGCAAAATCCAGCAGGAGCTACAGTGTATAAAAGAGCAGAGAGGTGCCTCGAAGTGTAGCAATATGGTTACATTTAATGAAGGTTCGTGCAGTAGAGTGATCTAAAAAGGAGGCTTGAAGCACTCGTGGAGTGCAGCATGGAAGGAATGATGTCCATGGCAGTGTGGAGGATGGTCTTTGTGGACAGCTTTACCCCGGATGCCTGCATACTTAAATGTGCCTGTTTTAATCATCAACCATGTGAGTTGGTAAGGGGAAGCTTCACTTTGCAAAGAATACCCAATCACATGCAAGTTAAAAAAAAAAAAAAAAAACTGCATATTTGCACATGATAGGATAATGGAAGTTAGCAGAGCCACACCTCATTTACTAAGCTCTGGAGCAAATGCTCTTGCAAAGTGCACAGTCTATTTGCCTTTAGTAAATCAACCCCTATGGGTATGTACACCTAAAGACAAATACATGTATCCAGTGTGGACAGATAGAAATAAAAAAAAAACTGTGAAAGGGACTCCTCACCCCTCTATATTTTATTCAGAAATTAAAAAAATGAAATTTCCCCCAAGCTACCTAAAGAGAGCAGATGGTTGTTAGATGTGCAGGCATCTTCTATAATCACACAAAGTAGGATCTGCTGGTCTATTAAGTTTATATCAGTGAAGATTACAAAAAGATAGTAGGAGGTTTTCCTGGGGCTGCTACTTATTTGGTTGGTAATTTTTCTGGTTTTGTCTTGGATAAAATAGCTATGACTACATGCTTTGAAGGCCATTCTTTGTTTAGAACTTCTGAATTGGCATACAACAAAACAAAATTGGCTAATTTACTTATTTTTTCATTCAAATAGTAAAGGTGGACAGCGGAGGTGTATTAGTGTACTTTCAACTATACAGCTGAGTTCCATCTGTGATACTTTTTTATTGGCACTAACATGCACAATTCTTAAGGACAAGCTTTTGGGGGTCATCATCCTCTTCTAAGGGCCAATCAGTAATGATTAGGGATGATCGAACGGTTCGGGTCGACCATCGGTTCGACCCGAACATTGACTGTTCGAGGTTCGGCCGAATTCCAAACTTTTTGCTGAAAAATTTCGGAATTCGGCAACCAGAACTGACCCAAATGGGACAGGAAATGGGCTTTAAAAGCACAATGGGACTCCTCACCCCTCTATATTTTATTCAGAAATTAAAAAAATGAAATTTCCCCCAAGCTACCTAAAGAGAGCAGATGGTTGTTAGATGTGCAGGCATCTTCTATAATCACTCAAAGTAGGATCTGCTGGTCTACTAAGTTTATATCAGTGAATATTACAAAAAGATAGTAGGAGGTTTTCCTGGGGCTGCTACAGTAGGAAGGTGGAGCAATAAAAATTTCTCTCTGTCAAACTCTTATTTGTGAGATTTTAGAATACTGTAAGGTGAAGCCAACATTACTCACAGTGTCCTAGAGTAAAGTCTGCTTTCACCTACTGTATGCCTGGAGAGACCAGCCTCCTGTGGTGGGGTAGAAACACTTTGAAAATTGACACTTTACCATATACAACAAATCCACATACACATGTTCCAATTACATGCTTTGACATCATGCCTTTAGTGCATGCATCATGTGGCTTCAGAACTGGCTAGAAAAGCTCTTCAGGCTACAGCCCATGCAGCTGGAAATACAGCAACCAATAAAGCTTGAGAAAAAAACTTTAAAGTGGTTGTAAAGGCAGAAGGTTTTTTACCCTAAAGTGATATTTGCATTAAGGTGAAAAAACTGTGATCAGCTTCCCCCCCCAGACCCTCTTTAAATACTTAGCTGAGCCCAATATTGATCCAGTGCTGTGTCCAGGAGCTCTGCTCTCTGTCTCCTCACTGGACACACAAGCAGCAGCAGCAATTGGCTCCTGCTGCTGTCAATCAAATCCAGTGAGGAGGGAGTCAGAGGTGGGGCCGAACTGTGCTGGGTGTATCAATAGATGAAGGCAGCCCAGTTGGGGGTTGAGCCTGTACAAGTGCCCCTATAGGAAGTGGCTTCCTATGAGAATAATTGAAGATGAGGAGGAGCTAGGAGTCCCAGCAGGAGACTCAGGAAGAGAGGGTTCACCACTCTTTGCAAAACCATTCCACAGAGCAGATACGTATAACATGTTTATTATTATTATTATTGTTATTAATATTTTTAAAAGCATTTACAATTGCTTAAGGCTTTAAAAGCAGAGACTAACATGGGGCATTGGTTAGAACAACAAACATTAGAGCATAGCCCCGTCTGCCTGATAAAGGCTAGACTGGGTGCTATGGGTGAGCTATAAGAAATGCTAAATAAAAGCTCTAAGGAGAAATACTGATCACTGGGTGATTTCATTTTTTAAATACACATGAAAAAGAAGATTATTGGTTCAAGACCATATTTTATTATTTATAACTGACAATCTTGTCTTTTGTTTACTGAAGCTTCTTATCCGTATTAGTCACAGCATAAGTGTGTCTGGAGTACTCCTTATTGCAGCATATAAGAGGAGGAAACGTTAAGCAAAACAAGCTAATAATAAACAATTTAGAAAAACAACTGTAATAATAGCAATATTTAGAAAAAGTCATTATTAAATCCCAACCCCAACATAGGAAAAAGGTTGGAACTAGGGTTGTCAGTAGGCTGCATTATTAAGCTGAAATAAATATTGTAATGATCAGGATGAGGGAAACAAACCATCTTGCCTTCAGGACTCTAGATGCTGATGGCCCAAGCTTGGCCTTTCTTGTCTGGACGGTTGACCTCCTTTCGATCAATGTATATCAAACATCCCAGATTCCAATTTTCTTTGATGGATAGGAAGGTTTTCCACAGCTCAGGCCTGCCTGGATGGATTCTGATGCTGCTTGGGGACATTTAGAAAGTCCCAGACAGCTTATTCACACCAAGCCTCCCTCTTGCTTTCGATTTCCTCCGTTATCTCCAGTGGAGCATATGGATAATAAGATCTGTATTCCATGGTCACCTTCCTCTCAATGAGCCCTTGGAAAAGAGAGAACCTGGGAAGTTTCTGCCTATCTCCTCTCCCAGGTGGGGCATACAGGGTCTCCTCTTTAGAGATCAGCTTAGAATAAGCATCGTTCTGTGCTTAGGCCCGAGTGTAGGTGCGGGGTGGGGGTAAGTCTGGGAGCCTTGTGGCATAGCCTCTCAGAACCCAAGACTCCTCACACGCCTCATGCGAACGACGCTACTTCTGTTTCTTCGCTAAGTGAACTGGAACTTGGAGGACTTCTTCTTCCTTCAGTTCCCCAGTCCCACTCAGTCTCCACATCTGATCCCCATTTACCGATTCCCCCTTACAGGGATCCATATCGGGACTCAAAGCTGGGTGACCCCACATCAATGATCACTGCCTCCTGCTCACTGGACGAACTGGAGGACCTCAGCTTCTGGATCCATTGAAGCCCCTCTGCCTCTTTAAGAGCTGGACCTTCTGTTGCTGCGACCGCAACCAATGCGCCCTGTGACCGCTGCCTGGCCCTCACAACTTGTGTGCATTGCACCTCTGAAATGTGTGCCTCTCTGGTTTTGCAGATGGTTGTGCGGGTCTGCACCACTAGTCCCGGCCCCAGCGGTGTTCTCGGGACTCCCCGTCTGCTCCCAAAGGAAACAGCCACTACTGGTTTCAGTAGTTCAGAGGTGGTCCCTACCTCCCAGTTCACATATAGCCTTCTAGGCTGGCAATCGCTCTGCTCCAACTTTAGCAACATGTCACCGCTGTGCAAACACTGGCCTCATGCTCACAGTAGCAGGGATACATTCAAGCATCTGCCACATATCAGTCCAAGTGTTTTCTGGATATATATGCAGTCATTGCCGATAGCAACCACTGCTGTAACTCAGAGGAAAATCCCGTACGATGCCCGAAATGTAGCACTGTCCCCTTGGGGCTTGCTGTGTGTTGTCTTCTTAGGCCTCCCTCTGATTACCTGCATGATAGTTGCTGGGGGGGGTTTCACATATCCCTTCTTACTCCTGTTTTGCTCGTTACTCAATAAACAGTCCTGGGTATTTGGTTGTTGTATTTATTGTGGAATTTGAATCGGAGAAGGGAATAGTGGAATACTCCAATTGAACTATTCACATCCGATTACTTGTGGAAGCAGACACACTGCTTTGACCATACTGCCACTTGTATAGCAGAATTTAAATCTCCTTGTTTTCTTTACAGCAGACTTGTTGGAACTACTTTATCTTCAGGACACTCTCTATCATCCCCTTGACTGACAGCAGTCCACTGACTCTTCTAGCTGACGGGATGGCTCTCACATGACATGCCCCATGACACAGATCTGTACTCACTGTAGGCAGAAACAGATCCTTTCCAGTGTCTACCTTCCAGTCAGCTCTACAGAACATCTGGGTTCAGCTCCTATCTGGCTTTTAGGCACTCAGGTTGACTACCCAAGGCTGCACGGCAGCTTCTACAGGGGAGGGGCAGCCACCTCCTCTCCCCGGGACCCCACTCTCCAGCCAGAAACCCCGAGCACATGTGCCCTTGACATTTGAACAGTCACCCAGCACACACAAGGCACTTTCCTCTGCCAGTCACCAGGGCTGTAACAATTCCTGTGCCCTCACTTGTCAGGTTTCCTCCCACTGTCCAATGTGCCTCCCTATTGGACCAGTGTGAAACTTTCAGACAAGCTGAGCTGCACCTGAGCACCATGAGCAGACCTTACCAATAGATCCTGCTCCCTGGTAGACAGAGAGTACTATACATTTACCTGGCAATCTTCCTGATAAGCAGAAAGACCCAAAAACTATACTCTCTTCTAGCACTCACCTAGGAGGGTGCTACACTTGCAAATAAACTTCTCCAAATTGTTTGCCTTGAATGTAACATTGCCAAAATCTGAGGAGATTGCATGCAAAACTAGCTTTCCCTTCTCGTGGCAAAAGTGATCTATCATATGCCTCATGATCCAGCTCCCATCCTCCTTATTTGACCTCTACAACCTAACTATCTGCCTTTACTCCATGTTATCCAAAGTGACTTCCAAGCCTGGCACAAGGGGCTTTTCTCTTGGTTCAGACAGGCAGCCATTGTGAAGATGAACATACTTCCACGCCTCTTATATGTCTTGCAGGCAATCCCTATTCCTTTGCCTAAAGCATTCTTTCTAGTTTACCACAGAGCTTTTACTCTCTTTGTATGGGGTCGGAAATGTCCCGGAATTAGTTACGACATACATATGCTACAAAAACTGAAGGGAGGCATAGGTTTGCCAGATGTCTACAAATATTACTTGGTGTGTCATCTCACGAAAATACGTTGACTGGAACCTACACCAAAACGTGAAAGCACGGGTCCGCGTAGAGCAGGCGAATTTGACGGTCCCCCTACATCTAAACCCCTGGCTACCTAAGCAGCATACTCCTCGAGACTGTACAGATCATCCAATTATAGGAACATCCCTGTTTGCTTTAGACAGGTGTGCCAATCTTTTACCCTCTCTTCCGAGGCCCACTTACCCCTCTTTGATACAAACTCAAGATTGTCCTCTCAATTCCTAAAAGATATCTGGCCTCATGAGCAGATTTTTGCAGAACACTCCTTCCATAGAGGCACCTTCCTGTCTTTTGAAACCCTGAAAGCTAAGATACGCACCTCATCTTTCCCCTTCTAGACTTACGTCCAATTGCAGCACTTCTTTAATTACCTGAAAACTTTCCCCGACTGGGATCACCCGCACACCCCATTCGAGGCTATATCTTCTAGATCCACACCACAATGACACATACTATCTATGAGATACAACCTCCCATTTTCAGACAGCTCCCCAAAGGCAAGTAGAACGTGTCACAACTGGGAAAACCAATTTGATCTTAATCTCACAGAGGAAGAATGGAACAAGATCCTTTACCACTTGCTTAAGGGCTCAATAAACATAATGAGCCAGGAAGCAGGATACAAATTATTTTCAGGATGGTATATGACGCCCCTACTTCTCCACAAATTTTCACCCTCAGTCTCTTGTCTATGCTGGAAATGTGAGTCTGAACCTGGCTCTTTATTTCACCCTTGCTGAATACTTATTGCACCACTCCTCTTTGCCAAAATCCATTTGCCACAAATTACTAGCTTTACATCTTGTAAATGCTGCCAGAAGATGCAATTCCTCACTTTGGGGCTCCCTCCTATGTGTACTGATAGGTATCATCGTATTCTTTAGGCAGCAGAGAGGGAGGAACTTAGTATTGCACGTGATAATCCTTCCAAATTCACCCACACGCAATTTCCAGGACATGTTCCAACATACGTGTGATGGGAATTTGTAACATGATTTCTATTCTTCATGTTTGTGAGTATGCATTCAGAATTTTATTAAATCATTTTAAACAGTACCACGGGTAATGCACTAGGTGTTTGCGCCTCCTTTTCCTTTCTTTACTACACTAACACCAGTACACAGACACACACCAGTACACATAGACACATATTTAACCCCCTGATCACCCCCAGTTAACCCTTTCACTCCTTGTCACACTGTCACTATATACAGTTTACAGATAAATTACTGATCACTGTATTAGTGTCACGGGTGACGCTAGTTAGCTAGTTAGCGTCAGGGTCCCGACACATATTTTCGAATAAATATTTAACCCCCCTGATCTCCCCAGTTAACCCTTTCACTCCCTGTCACAGTGTCACTAGTAAAGTGTACGGATCTTTTTTTCTGATCACTGTATTAGTGTCATGGGTGACACCAGTAAGCATCAGGATCAACGTCAGTTAGCATCAATCCTAGATAGCGTCAGATTTTATTTCAGATTGTAAGTAACACTAACACACACACACACTATATACCTCCATTACTAGTATAGTGTTTGAATGGATCAAAATCTTCGATCAGATCAGAACTATACTAGCGTCCCCAATAGTTTAGTGTTCCCAAAAATGCAGCGTTAGCAGGATCAGCCCTGACAACTGACAGCACCTGCATTTAGCCCCTCTGTCCAGGTTACAAGAACTGGCAAAGGGCTGGTGAACCGGCAGGCACCAGCGGCCTAGTACACCCTAGTCATAGACAAACCAGAACTGCAGTATCAGTCGGTGACGTGGCGAGTCCCATAAGTGCAGTTCAAGCTGGTGCAGTGGCTAGCACAAGTAATGTCCCACAGCCACCAAGAATTCCAATGCAGGCCCGTAGAGTCCATAGTTTCCTTCCTGATGCGCTTGAAAATCCTTATTGGCAGCCCACAGATTCTGCAGCGCCCGTACTTCCCCCATTCACTAACCCGGAATTTAGGTGGAAACAGCCAATTTTACTCCCCTTGATTTTTTTTAGCTGTTTTTCACAGAAGATCTGTACGGATCTATTGCGGACAAAAGACATTTGTATGCTAATCAATTTATCGCCGCAAACCCAAATTTGATGCCAGACTTTTTGGCTGGAAACCTCTAACGGTTCCTGAATTTAAAACCTTTCTAGGCCTAACCCTCAACATGGGCATTACTAAAAAGAGTGAGTTGCGGTCACATTGGTGCACTGACCCAATTCATCATATGCCCGTGTTCTCTGCTGCCATGGCCAGGGCTCGATACAAGCAAATATTGTGGATCATGCACTTCAGTGTCAGTTAATGAACTCTGTCACCCTTGGGGTGATCCTGAATATGAACGGCCCCTTGTAAACCACTTCAACCAAAATTTTGCAGCCTTGTTTATCCCCCAAAAAGATGTCTGTGCTGACAAGTCTGTGATTACGTTTTCTGGCCGCCTTGCTTTCAAACAGTTTCTCCCCAGCAAGTGTGCCAGATGTGGGCTCAAGATGTTAAAGGCTCTGTGACAGGGCAACAGGCTATACATGTAGTTTTCTGGTTTACGAGGAAAAAGAGAGCAGCGTGGAGCCCACAAACTGCCCAGACTACATGGGGAGCAGCTGTAAGATTGTTTGGGACTTGGTGTCACCCTTATTCGGAAAGGGGTACCATTTATACGTGGACAACTTCTATACAAGCATGCCACTTTTAAGACACCTCTTTCAATTAGGAATTGGCGCATGTGGCACTGTGCAATCTAATTGCCGGGGCTTCCCCCAGCAGCTTGTAAATGCCCCACTTAGTCAAGGGAAGAGAGCCTGCTTGAGGTGCAATAAATTGTTTGCAGTGAACTGTAAGGACAAACTGAACATTTTCATTTTGTCTTCTATTCAGTGGAAAATGAGTCCAAATTACAACGGCAACTGGTGTTGTTAAGAAGCCCCTCTGTGTCCACGATTACAATTGTAAAATGGGAGGGGCTGGATTTCAATGACCAGATGATGGGGCCATACTCAGTTGCCCGAAAGTCCAGGTGCTGATACAAAAAAGTGTCCGAATACTTATTCCAATTGGCTCTTTTCAACGCTTATGTACTATACAAATCGTCTGGAAAAAGTGGACCCTTCCTAAAATTCCAGGAAGAGCCCTTCTGTTTCCAAAAGGTCTGGTGGCTAAATTTCCCAATCAAGATGCAGTAAGCTGGCTGCATGAGAGGCATTTTCCAGATGTCCTCCCTGGTACCCCTACCCAAAGAGCACCCCAAAAAAAATGCTGCGTCTGTAGTAAGCTCGGATATAGGCATGACATTCGCTATTTTTGTCCCTCCTGTGCTGGCGAACCTGGTCTCTGTTTCCGTCGCTACCACACACTAGTAGAGTATTAGTATAGGGTAAAGCATGGCACAGTCTAGGGCACACTTTCACAGAGGTTCTCAAAAAATGTTAGATGGCTATCACATTTTGAGAGACCCTAGCCTAGAATGTTTATAGTTATTATAAAAGTGTAAAAAAAAACCCCATAAACAATTAAAAAAAGAAACAAAAAATAAAAAAAAAAGCCAAAAATAATTGTCGTTTTATTATTCCTACTGTTACTGTATTTTATACTATACTGTAATGTTTTATTGCCACTGTGTTTTTTTTGTTAACTATTGTTTGCTTTGCAGGTATGCCATTCTACTGTTTTACTGTACTGTTACTGTCTTTTATTGTTAACCATTGTTTGTTTTTGCAGGTATGTAATTTTACTGTACTGTTACTGTGTTTTATTGCTAACCATTGTTTGCTGCAGCACTGATTTTCTTATTTTGACAGTAACAAGGTTTGCTCTCACAATGCGTAAAATCAGTGATTCCAGCGCTGCAAGAGGTGAATTCACCACCACAGTTAAAAAAACAAGCATATATGGCGAAGCATAGGGGCAATCCGCCCCTATGTCCACCCTTGCTCCTATGCTTCACCATATATTTTTTACTCTATTTTTTGCACAGATTACAATAAAAAAAGTTGTTTTATTGAGTTAATGTTTTATTGATACTGTGTTTTATCGTTAACCGTTGTTTGCTTTCCAGGTACGCCATTCAGCTGCAGTTATGATTTGTTTATTTTGACAGCAACGGGGGTTTGCTCTCACGATATATAAATCCATGACTCCAGCTCTGTAGGAGGTGATTTTACCACTGCAGTTAAAATAAAAGCATATATGTCGAAGCATAGGGGATGGAGTTGACACAGGGGGCGGATCTCCCCTATGCTTTGGCATATATTTTTATTCACTTTTCTTGGCAGATATTTCTTCATCCACATTGATCGAATCTGTGAGGTTCTTTTTTTTCGTTCAGCCACTGTGCATATATTCCCATCATTAGAAGTGGGTAGATGCAGGGTGGTATTCTAATAGTGGGCATACCATTGATCGATCAATGTGAATGGAGGAATCCCACAGGCTGCATGAAAAAAAAATAACATTACAATATATGCCCAACAAGGACCAGCAGCAAACTGGTATGTAGCTGGACTTTGAGTGGTTAAACTGGAATGATGCCTGCGAGTTTAGACATCTTGATATCGTTTTTTCAACCGGCGGTCGGCTTTCATGTAAAAGCAATCCTAGTGGCTAATTAGCCGCTAGACTGCTTTTACAAGCAGTGGGAGGGGACATCCATCCTCCCCTCACCTTCCATGGTTTTCTCGGACTCTCCTGTCCCACTGGGGAACACGAGAATGCAGCTGGTGGTTCCGCCAGCTGACCATAGAGCTGATCAGAGAGCAGAATGGCTCCAATCAGCTCTATGGCCTAAGAAACCAGACGCTATGAGCATTTCATGACTTTGGTTTCCCTGGATATAAACCATGCCATTGGGAAATTGGGAAAACATCCTATCACACCGATCTTGGTGTGGCCAGATGCTTTAAGGGCAGAGGAGAGATCTAGAGTCTAATAGACCCAATTTTTAAAAAAAGAGTACCTGTCACTACCTATTGCTATCATAGGGGATGTTTACATTCCCTGTGATAACAATAAAAAAGCTAGAAAAAAAAAAAAAAAATGAAAGGGACAGTGGAAAAATAAAAAAAGGCAAAATAAAGGATAAAAAAATAAAATAAAATAAAGCACGCCTGCTCCCCCTTACTCGCACGCAAAGGTGAATGCAAGCATCGGTCTCATGTCTTATGTAAACAGCAGTTGCACCATGCATGTGAGGTATCACTGTGAATGTCACATCAAGGGCAGTAATTCTAGCAGTAGACCTCCTCTGTAAATCTAAAGTGGTAACCTGTAAAGACATTAAAAAATGTATATAGTTTGTCGCTGCTGCATGGGCATGCACAATTTTAAAGCATGTCGTGTTTGGTATCTATGTACTCGGCATAAGATCATCTCTTATATTTTACTACACATTTGGGCCATAGAGTGTGTTTTTGTGCAGTAAAATTCAAAAAAGTGTTTGTTTCCCCAAAAAAATTGCGTTTGGAAATTTGCTGCACAAATACTGTGTGAAAAAAAAATGCAACACCCACCATTTTAGTCTGTGGGGCCTCTGATTTAAAAAAATATATATGATATTTGGGGGTTCAAAGTAATTTTCTAGCAAAAAAATAAATTTTTTCATGTAAACAAAAAGTTTTAAAAAGGGCTTGATCTTCAAGTGGTTAGAAGAGTGGGTGATGTGTGGAATAAGCTTCTAATATTTTGCATAAAATGCCAGGACAGTTCAAACACCCCCCCCCTCCCAAATGTCCCCTTTTTGGAAAGCAGACACAGGGATACCACATGTGTGAGACTTTTTGGGAGTCTAGCTGTGTACAAGACCCCAAAAACCAATCACCCCCTTCAGGCTTTCTAAGGGCGCAAATTGCGCATTTTACTTTCTCACTACCTATCACAGTTTCGGAGGCCCTAAAATGTCGAAATAGCACAACCCCCCCCCCCCACCCCCCTAAATTACCCCATTTTGGAAATTAGACACTCCAAGCTATTTGCTGAGCAGCATGTTGAGTCCATGGAATATTTTATATGTTGCCACAAGTTTTGGTAAAATTACAGTTTTTTTACACAAAGTTGTCACTTAAATGATATATCGTTCAAACATGCCATGGGTATATGTGAAATTACACCCCAAAATACATTCTGCTGCTTCTTCTGAGTATGGGGACTTTTTGGCAGTCTAGCCGCATACAGGATCCCAAAACCAATCACCGCCTTCAGGCTTTCTAAGGGTGTAAATTGTTTATTTCACTCCACACTACATTTCAGAGGCCATGAAATGCCAATAAGGCACAAAGCTCACCCACATTACCCCTTTTCGGAAAGTAGACACCCCAAGGTGTTCACTAAGAGGCATGGTGAGTATTTTGCAGCTATCATTTGTTTTGGAAAATTAAGAAAGATTTATTTTTTATTTTTTCAATTTTCAAAACTTTATGACAAAAAGCAAGATCTGTAAAATACTCAACATACCTCTCAGCAAATAGGTTGGAGTATTTACTTTTCGTAAAGGAGTAATTTGGGGGGGGGGGGGGGGGTTTGTGCTATCTTGGCATTTCTTGGCCTCCTAAACTGTGATAGGTAGTGTGGAGTAAAATTAACAATTTATACCCTTAGAAGCCTGAAGGCAGGGATTGGTTTTCAGGGTCCTGTACACGACTAGACTGCCAGAAAGTCTCAGACATGTGATATTCCCGTACTCAGGAGAAGCAGCAGAATGTATTTTGGGGTGTAATGTCATATATGCCCATGGTATTTATGACCAATATAGCAATTAAGTGACAACTTTGTGTAAAAAAAATTGTCATTTTCCCAGAAACTTGTGGCAAATTCTAAAATATTCCAAGAACTCAACATCCCTCTCAGCAAATAGCTTGAAGTGTCTACTTTCTACATTTACTATCTACATTTGGGGGGGGGGGGGGGGTTTGTGCTATTTTGACATTTCATGGCCTCTTAAACCGTGATAGGTAGTAAAGAAGTGAAATGAGCAATTTACGCCCTTTGAAATTCTGAAGGCGGTGATTGGTTTTCGGGGTCCTGTACGCAGCTAGGCTTCCAAAAAGTCTCACACATTTGGTATCCCCCTACTCAGAAGAAGCAGCAGAATGTATTTTGGGGTGTAATTCCACATATACCCATGGCATGTGTGAGCAATATATCATTTCAGTGTTAACTTTGTGTACATTTTTTTTGTGTCATTTTTCAATCACTTGTGAAAAAAAAAATATTTAATGAGCTCAACATGCCTCTCAGCAAATTTTTTGGGGTGTCTACTTTCCAAAAAGGTGTAATTTTGGTGAGTTTTGTACTGTCCTGACATTTTAGCACCTCAAGAAATGAGATTAGCAGTCATAAACTAAAAGCTGCGTAAATTTAAGTAAATGTACCATAGTGTGTAGACACTATAACTTTTGCGCAAACCAATAAATATAAACTTTTTGAATTTTTTTTTACCAAAGACATGTGGCTGAATACATAATGGCCTAAATGTATAACATAAATTGAGCTTAATGGGTTTTTTTTTTTTTTAATAAAAAAAAGGAGAAAATATAATTTTTAAAAAGTTTTTAGTCTTTTTTCATTTATATCTCAAAAAAAAAAAAAAAAAAATCCCAGTGGTGATCAAATACTGCCAAAAGAAAGCTCTATTTGTGGGGGGAAAAAAGGACGCAAATTTTGTTTGGGTACAGCATTGCATGACAGCCCAATTACCAGTTAAAGCAGAGCAGTGCCAAATTGCAAAAAAATGCTCTGGTCATGAAGGGGGTAAAAGCTTGTGGATCTGAAGTGGTTAAAGGGCTTTGGTCTACTCGTAGACACTAAAAAACACATTGTAATACTACTATTAAAATGTACAGTATGTTGAAATTAAGCCTGCATACAGTAATTGCATGTTTCTGTCACACAGGAGCCAATGCCAGTTCCTCCAGGAACACATTGGGGTAGATTCTATTGCACTCAGAATCTGGTGCAGCTGTGCACGGTAGCCAATCAGCTTCTAACCTCAGCTTGATCAGTTAGGCTTTGGCAATACAACCTGGAAGCTGATTGGTTTCTATGCAGAAGTGAGCCTGAGTTTGCAGTCTCCAGCTTTAGTAAATAAACCCTATTGGGACCAAGCTATAGTCTTTAAAGTGGTACTCAACTACTTCCACCATCCATGTTTTTTCCCACCTAACTGCAGCGCTGTCATGCTCTTTAAAGCTCATTCTTAACATTTTCCCACTGCAAACCACTATCTAGGTGCTGCACAACGGGTCTGCCATCTTGGTCCTATTCAGCTGGATGCCTCATTTTGGTCCTATTCAGCTGGCTGCCTCTTCCAGGTGCAGGCAGCCAGCAGTGACGGCATGCTAAACCTGCCCCCCTGACTGCTCTCTGGACCCCCCCGGACACTTTGTGTGTTGATCCTGCAGCCTCTTGGGAGATGTGGAGGGCTGCTCAATGCACCAACCTAAAATTACCTGGTGACTGCCCCCCGCTAATGGGTGCTGGTATCCACTAAAAGATCATCCTGGCTCGGCATGCAATGTCTAGTATTGAAATGCTTGGATAGGAGGCTGCACACTGAAGGCAGCCAAACACAAAAGTGGAGAAATGGCTTTAGCCTGTCTCCTCCCAGGCCACACCCCTCTGATGACTTTCACCCTCCTACAGGGCTTAATCATAGGGGGCAACCTACAGGACTACATAGGAAAAGACAATTATGAACAACCATGCAATTTGTAATTGTTTTTATTTAGGGGATTTCTATATCCCTGATATATTTGAATGTGTCTTGGAAATAAATCTGTTTTATTTTAATATGCTGGTGTAAATATTACTTTGAGTGATCATCCACCTTTAAAGCCCTTTCTTTTAGAGTTTTCCAGTGTTATTCTGAAACAAGCATACTCTCCTGTTAGGACATTGACAGTTATAAAAAAATGTGGCTTAAATCCTCTCCCCCACCCCCCACCCTTTTCAATAATCAAAATATGTTTGTGGCTGGAACTGAGCTTAAAAACATTATCATTATTCTTTCTATGTTTCTACAGAATACTCACGTCACATGTTTTATATATGGAATTTGTCTTTAAACTGTTATTGTTATTGCTTGTTTATTTGAAAATGCATTATGCCAACCAGTAAGAAAGTTGTAATAAGCAGGATTAAAGTTGTCATTAAAAAAAGTGTTGTGCCCAAATTAGGCACATAAACCCCAGCACAAAATATACAAAATTATTAAATGATTATAATGTCACAGCTGTCCTCTGACCACCATTGATGGAAATTATGCCGTACAATCAAGGATACTTGCATCCTGAAGAAGCTGGCAAGACACAAGAAACACGTTCACATATGGGATACTCCATCCCACCTATTTACTATGGCTAGCAACATAAAAATTAAAAATAGTCAATGTTCCGCTTTAGCATTCTCTTTTAGAAATATTTCCCCCTAGCTAAAATACTGCAGATTTTGCTTGTTGGAGACTGAGCAGCAATGATGCCATGCCTCAGTGGTGTGACACATGTAGAAGCAATGCAATGGAAGCTGGGGAGTGATCCTAACTGGTATTGTCTCTGGTTAGTTGCTGACAGCAACAGGGTCACTATTGTGACATAATCCTTAAGGTCACAACTTCATAATAAAGCATTATAGATATTTAGTGAAAGCAGAGGTCATCAGCAAGCTTGCATATGTGTGGTACACATGTGTTTAAACACAAGGCCCATGGGCTGAATCTGGCTCGCCAGGCCATTTCATACAGCCCTTGCTCCTCTCCTGCCACTGCGGCACCTCCAACGTCTCTGCCCCCCACCTTGTCTCAGCAGTCAGCAGCAGAGAGGAGGACAGAACTCCTTCATCAGTTCCTGCTCTTCTCAATGCAGCAGCAGAGAGGCTCGTCTCTGCCCCCCCACCTCAGCAGTTCACAGCAGAGAGGAGGGCAGAACTACAGATTTTGTGCCGCTCTGTGCAGCCCCAGCACCCCTAATCCCCACCTCCCCTATTCTGAGGATTCAGCAGACTCTAGCCCTCCTCTGGTCCTCCTCCAAACCCTGCACTTTATGCTTCCCAGCTCCGCCTCCAGCTTCTTCCTGACAGAAGCACAAAGTAAGGGGGTGCACTGTGATGTAAGGGCAAGGTAAGGGGGTGCACTGTGATGTAAGGGAGTGTGGGAGATCCTTGACTTCTGATGGTGGGGGGCTCTTAAAATCTAATGTATGGGGAATGGGTGCTCTGGATATCTAGTCTTACAGATACTGCTGGCGCTTTGAGGGCAACCATAATGCTTATATGGCCTGCAAATGATTTTGACACCCATGATTTAGCACGTAGAAATCTGTAATAGGGCTAAACTTAGAACCAGCATGTGCTGATCCATATTTTCAGTCCACAGGGAAACAGCAAAAAACACTCCTGATTTTCTTTTAAATGAGAGGCAACGGTGTGTTTTCAACTGCATGTTTGTATATGGTCCCAATAGTTAAAAAGTAGCTCTGTATAAAAAAGCAGACCTCATGCTGTCTTTACTAAAATACATTTGTGGCATAAGGAGCTGAGTTTATACAGAGGGATATAGTTATTTGGATATGCCTAGAGCCATATAATGCCTAAATACAGCCTTGCTTAGGATATGTCACTTCACTACAGATGCACTTAGCATGGACACCTGGTTTAAAAAAAAATCGATGGGAAATTTATTTCTAACAAAATAGACAGCTTGACTTCTGTATATGAAGTTCCAAAAATTAGACTGGAATTAAGCACTAGTTCAAGAGAAAGAAATCTATAATTCAACAAATGAAAACAAGGCTTAAAACCGATCTGACAAAGAAATACAAAAAAAATAATTGATTTGTAATACCGTTCCACTTAAACATGAGTTTGAAAGTGTCTGGGCTGATCTGAGGAGCAGGACACTGAAGCAGAACAAATTATCTGAATAATCAATTGACTTAAAAAAAAAAATACTCATTCAGAGCAGAGAACCTCTACATCTCACTCTGCTCAGCCAGGAGCTCTGTATTACTGGGTATGCAGGTAATATTACCTCTTCAAATAAGCATGGGAATGCGAGTATCTTAAGTCCCTGTGGCTTCAACAATAAAACTACGGAGGAATTCTTTTTTTTTATTCAGCTGTTATTCTTCCATTTTTCTAAGCAGCAACCTTTGCAATAAACAAATTCCTCTATGCATTACTAATGTTATGTCTATGAAGAGGCCATGTCTTAAACATTTCATTAGGCACTCTATGGATATAGGCAATGACAGAACAATGTGTTTCCTGCTGCTTTCATTTACCAATAAAAACTCAAGATGTAGTTCTTAAAGGTCTATTTAACACAGGAAAATACAATTTATGCCCTGCAGACTTGAATTCAGCTTTCAACATAAAAATGGGAGATAACGTTGAATCATTGAAGAATAATAATTTGAAAAAAAAAACAAAACAAAAAAAACAGTAGCTTGTACATGCTGCCAGGAGCAAAACAGTTTTTCAGCCTATAGGATATGTCTGATAGGATGCTTTGTGTGATGTTTTTTAAACAAGAGAGTGAAATACTGCCATATTTGCTGCACAATGTGGGGTCTTCCAGGCTTGGAATACCCACCAGTTAGCTCTTCTCATGCTTGAACATGTAGCTCTGAGCTGCTTGCCTTTTCTAAATGAAAACATAATTGTGTGCAAGAGTAGGGGAGTGTGAAAGTGTGCTAACAGTTCATTACCCATAACCCTTGCTTCATTTCCATACCTGGATTGCTGGCATGGTTGCTATGGGCTATGGGCAAAAGGGTTTTATTTTTACTATAACATACCTCTTACTTTAGGCCTGCTGTGATAGATGATCATATATAAAAACATGACCAACATATATACAATATATTTATATTTATAGTATCTCACAAAAGTGAGTACACCCCTCACATTTTTGTAAATATGTTATTATATATTTTAATGTGACAGCACTAAAGAAATTAGACTTTGCTACAATGTAAAGTAGAAACATAGAAACATAGAAACATAGAATGTGTCGGCAGATAAGAACCATTTGGCCCATCTAGTCTGCCCAATATATCTGAATCCTATGAATAGTCCCTGGCCCTATCTTATATGAAGGATAGCCTTATGCCTATCCCATGCATGCTTAAACTCCTTCACTGTATTTGCAGCTACCACTTCTGCAGGAAGGTTATTCCATGCATCCACTACTCTCTCAGTAAAGTAATACTTCCTCATATTACTTTTAAACCTTTGCCCCTCTAATTTAAAACAGTGTCCTCTTGTGGTAGTTTTTCTTCTTTTAAATATGCTCTCCTCCTTTACCGAGTTGATTCCCTTTATGTATTTAAAAGTTTCTATCATATCCCCTCTGTCTATTCTTTCTTCCAAGCTATACATGTTAAGGTCCTTTAACCTTTCCTGGTAAGTTTTTTCCTGCAATCCATGTACTAGTTTAGTAGCTCTTCTCTGGACTCTCTCTAGAGTATCTATATCCTTCTGGAGATATGGCCTCCAGTACTGCGCACAATACTCCAAGTGAGGTCTCACCAGTGTTCTGTACAGCGGCATAAGCACTTCTCTCTTTCTACTGCTTATACCTCTCCCTATACATCCAAGCATTCTGCTGGCATTTCGTGCTGCTCTATTACATTGTCTTCCCACCTTTAAGTCTTCTGAAATAATTACTCCTAAATCCCTTTCCTCAGATACTGAGGTCAGGACTGTGTCAAATATTCTATATTCTGCCCTTGGGTTTTTACGCCCCAGGTGCATTATCTTGCACTTATCCACATTAAATTTCAGTTGCCAGAGTTCTGACCATTCTTCTAGTTTTCCTAAATCCTTTTCCATTTGGCGTTTCCCTCCAGGAACATCAACCCTGTTACATATCTTTGTGTCATCAGCAAAAAGACAAACCTTACCATCGAGGCCTTTTGCAATATCACTTATGAAGATATTAAACAAAATTGGTCCCAGTACAGATCCCTGAGGTACCCCACTGGTAACATGACCTTGTTTTGAATGTTCTCCATTGACTACAACCCTCTGTTGTCTGTCACTCAGCCACTGCCTAATCCACTCAACAATATGGGAGTCCATGCTCAATGACTGCAGTTTATTGATAAGTCTTCTATGTGGGACAGTGTCAAAAGCCTTACTAAAATCTAGATATGCAATGTCTACTGCACCTCCACCGTCTATTATTTTAGTCACCCAGTCAAAAAAATCTATAAGATTTGTTTGACATGATCTCCCTGAAGTAAACCCATGTTGTTTTTCATCTTGCAATCCATGGGATTTAAGATGTTCCACAATCCTATCCTTTAATAGGGTTTCCATTAATTTGCCTACTATTGATGTCAGACTCACTGGTCTATAGTTGCTCGATTCCTCCCTACTACCTTTCTTGTGAATGGGCACGACATTTGCCAATTTCCAATCTTCCGGGACGACTCCTGTTACTAATGATTGGTTAAATAAATCTGTTAATGGTTTTGCCAGCTCACCACTAAGCTCTTTTAATAATTTTGGGTGTATCTCATCAGGACCCTGTGACTTATTTGTCTTCACTTTAGACAGCAATCTTAGAACCTCTTCCTCTGTAAAGACACATGCATCAAATGATTCATTAGTCATCCTTTCGAGTGGAGGTCCTTCTCCTTCTTTTTCTTCTGTAAAAACTGAACAGAAGTATTCTTTAAGGCAGTCGGCTAGCCCTTTATTCTCTTCTACATACCTTCCGTCCTTTAGTGAGTGTACAGCTTGCATAACAGTGTAAATCTACTGTCTCCTCAAAATAACTCATTACACAGCCATTATTGTCTAAACCGCTGGCAACAAAAGTGAGTACACCAGTTAAAATGTCCAAATTGGGCCCAAAGTGTCAATACTTTGTGTGGCCACCATTATTGTCCAGCGCTGCCTTAACCCTCTTGGGCATGGAGTTCACCAGAGCTTCACAGGTTGCCACTGGAGTCCTCTACCACTCCTTCATGACGATATCACGGAGCTGGTGGATGTTAGAGACCTTGTGCTCCTCCAGCTTTTGTTTGAAGATGCCCAACAGATGCACAAAAGACCCCCTTCCATTTAGGTGCAAACCATCTTTAGCATATAGGTTGCACCCCAATGAAAAGTGAATCCAGTGCTCTAAAAACCCAAATCCCTCCTTCTTACACCAAGTCTTTAGCCATGCATTCAGCTCTCTAATCTCCCCCTGTCTTTCCTGAGTTGTGCATGGGACAGGCAGTATTTCAGAGAATACCACCTTGGAGGTCCTTCCCTTCAACTTGCAGCCTAGTTCATTAACTTGGTTCTTAAGGAGCCTCCACCTTCCATATATTCTGTCATTGGTTCCAATGTAGACCAAGATAGCTGGGTCATGCCCAGCCTCACCCAGTAATTTATCAACCTGGTCCACCACATGCCGAACCCTGGCACCAGGGAGACAGCAAACCATTTGGTTGAGGTGATCCTAGCGGCCAACTATTCTATCAGTCCTTCTGATTATAGAATCCCCAATTACCACCAACTGTCTAGGCCTACCTACAGTCCCCTCGACACCTCTACTAGATGGACTGCTCTCCCGGCTGTTAGGGATAGCAGTGACATCTAGGGCTGCCACCTCTGAACTTGCCACCCCCACATCTTCACCCAAAATGGCAAATCTGTTAGGGTGCTCAAACCCAGGGCTGACCTTCCTTTTCTGTGAGCCTCTCCCACTCCCTCTGACTGTCTTAACCCATCTTCCTACCTGATAATCCTGACTTACTCCTCCACCCTCCCCATTAACCCCACTAGCCACCTGCTCAGCAAGCAGGGGACCCCTTTCAAGGTTGTCAGTTCTTCCCAGTGTTGCGATTTGCTCCTCCAGATCTCTAATCTGAGCTTCTAGAAGGGCACATCTGTAGCAGCGGTATCCACAATGTATACATATGGCACACTGTGCACTGCACAAAACCTTCAATCTTGCTAGCACACATTTTCCCGGTTACAACAATAATATAACTAATAGAAAATTTCAGATAGTACTTACTGGTCAGAAGGCTCCTGTTATAAACTCCTGTTTTAAACTCTGGTTTTTACCTCACCACTTAGTCAAGGTCCACTTGGACAGAGATCCAGCAAGCAAAAAGGAGGCATGCTCAAGAAAGAGCAAGCTCCGAAAGAGTCCTGCAGAAATTTATATAGGTCCTGAAGCACCTGTGACCAATTAATCACTCCCCTTAATTAGTAGTCTGAAGGAAGGAAGGGAAAAAAAAGGCTATTTAAAAAGTGACAGAAAAAAAGAGTAAAAAAAAAAAAAGGGAAAAAAATTGCAAGGAAAGAGCCCCTAAAAATGCAAACAACAATCACCAGCAGTCGAAAGCATAACTGTTTATCACTCTCCACTCAAATTTCCCACTCTTCAGTCTCCAAACAGCAAATCTGGCAAGCTGTGTTTTTAATTTTTTTCATTGGGCAATGGGAAGCCAGTGGAGGGATTGTCAGAGAAGGGTGGTGGACGCCTAACGACTGGTAAGGTGGATGAGTCTATCAGCAGGATTCATGATAGACTGAAGAGGGGATAGCTTGCGGATGTAGGCCAATGAGGAGGGAGTTACAACAGTCGAGGCAAGAGAAAACAAGGGCGTGAATAAGTTGCCTAGTGGATTTAATGGCTAATGGTTAGAAACAATTTAATGGTTAGAAAGGGGCATATTTTGGAGATGAAGGTGGAGGTGAAGTCTGCAAGATTTGGACAGCGATTGGATTTGGGGCTGAAAGAACAGCTCCAAGACCAGGATTACACCTAGCACCCTGGCATGAGGGGAGGGACTGATGGTTGTAATATTGATCTTGATGGAGAAGTTAGGGGAGAGGCACGGGCCGGAGGAAAAATTATGAGCTCAGTTTTAGAAAGATTGAGTTTTAGGAAGTGGTGTGACATCAATGCTGATATGTCAGATAGTAGGTTAGTAATGTGAGAGGAGACGAAGTGAGGAGTAGAGAGATAGATTTGTGTGTCATCTGCATAGAGATGATACTGGAAGCCATGGGAGTTTAATAAATGACCCAGGGATGAGGTGTAAAGAGAGAAGAGGAGGGATCCAAGGACAGAACCTTGAGGTACCCCTACAGAAAGAGTAGGTGGAGAGGAGGAAACAGAGTTAACACAGGTAACACTGAAGGAGTGCTGTGATAAGTAGGAGGAGAATCAGGAGAGAGCAGAGTCTTGAAGGCCAAGAGAGTGGAGTTTTTGGAGGAGGAAGAGATTGTCAACAGTATCAAAGGCTGCAGAGGGGTCTAGTAGTATGAGTATGGAGTAGTATGGCTATTAGTTGGGGGGGAACCAGTGGCAGCAGAGGTGCTGGGATGGGGGGAGTGGCAGTGGTGGTAAAGGTGTGGGAATAATGGCAGCAGTGGGGGTGGTACGGAGATGGGTTTAGTGGTTATGGTGGTGGGGGATGGAGTAAGATCAGTGGCAGCAGTGTTGGGGGATGGGATTAGTGGCAGCAGTGGTGGTGGGGGGATGAGATCAGTGGCAGCAATAGTGTGTGTGTGGGGGGGGGGTGGGATCAGTAGCAGTGGTGGTGGGGGGTAGGATCAGTGGCATCAGTGGTGGGAGGATGGGATCAGTGGCAGCGGTGGTGGTGGGGGGATGGGATCAGTGGCCACTCTACATCAGCTAATCAGCTGACCTTCTCCTCCACTCCAGTTTCCTCTACTTGACATGACATCTGCTTGCAGAAATGAGCGGAGAGGATAGGCGGACTGTGCACTGCGCCAGTGACAGTGAATAAGCGAGTGTTCAGCGACAGTGTACTACTATGGCGCGAGTACGACTGGAAGTGGTGGCGGCCACCCACAGTGGTTGATGGGGATGGGACCAGTGGCAGCGGTGGTGGTGGGGGGATGGCATCAGTGGCAGCAGTGGCGGGGGATAGGATCAGTGGCAGCGGTGGTGGGGGGGTATGGGATCAGTGGCAGCGGTGGTGGTGGGAGGGATGGGATCAGTGGCAGTGGTGGTGGTGGGGGGATGGGATCAGTAGCCACTCTACTGGTCCATAAGCTAATCAGCTGACCTTCTCTTCCACTCCAGTTTCCTCCTCCTGACATG